>NW_010538390.1:42955-84266 GCF_000687285.1 Phaethon lepturus
AAGACTTGCGGGGAAAAAAGTGTCGGTGAGATGTAGGCAAGATTCCTGGAAGCAATGGGCCACAATGGCAGTCTAATGAATTGCAAGTGGGAGATTTTTCCTTATCCACTGGGACTAAAAGAATCAAAGGAAGTATTAACATGAAAGGCAGATGTGTATTATGCCTTTACAGCCTTGCTCCCTAATCAGTAAGTAATCATTATGATGAAATATAAAGAAATGATAATTGTAATGTCAGTATAGCTGTAATTATTCTGTAATCCCAGACACTCACAGAATAAGTGTGTTCTTATAAAAGAGCTGAAATGAAAGCTGAGAAGCAAAACATGTTATTTTTCTCCGCTTTCTGAACTAACTTTCCATGTTGAAATACAATCCTGTCCCAACATTATATGGGAATCTTCTACTTGCACTCATGCTGTCTTGCCAGGGTGTGTCTCTCCATGAGTTTGTATTTTAGCATATCTGTCTCCCACCTGATGCTGAAAAACTACCTTTTCTTTCTGCCTTCTAGCAGAAGAAGGAGAGGTAAGGTCAATTTAAGGAAGGTTGTGATTGGGTGAGATTGGCAAGAATTACTCATTTCAATCTCTTCTTCACATACCCTAATAACATATTAGGAACGAGGCCAGTGTTTCTCCTAAGTACACGCAGTGTGTCAGATATGCAACATTTTGGCCCACAGTTGCAATGTAGTTACTGAAAACTCCTTAGGAATTGATGGTGTCCCAGTTTGACCATATACCTGTTTGCATGGGTGAGCCCTAGTTTGTTTGGGTTTCTAAACATTGTCTGTATTTTCAGTGCTGATACTGCAATAACAGTATATTTTTCATTTCCTTAATTTCTTCCTCTGTTCTACAAAAAAAAAAAATCTCTATTGGCACAGGCACTACATGTTTGTTTGAAAACGTTTGTGTACTTGTATGCGCTAGTCATGCATACATGAGCACCTAACATTAATACTGGATCAACATTGAAATAAATCTCCCTGAATTTATTTCAATGTGTGGAGCTGCTTGGCATGCATTTGGAGTTCTCTACCCAGTAATTTTTAACATCCTAGAAAAACAGCATCACTGCGAGCATGCTCAGTATGCGATCTTCAGGCTGCTGCTTTAGATAAGCTTGAGTTTATAAAAGGTATGAAAGATGCATAGTAAGGGCTCAAGATGAGGTTGGTGTATCATAGTAATATATATTAATCTCATATATAACATCATCATTTCTGACTGAATCCTATGGTCCTTTGCAGCTGTAAGAAATAGTTTTGAGATTATATAAGCATAACCTGTGTTAAATCTCTGACAAAGTCAATAGAGAGTTTGAAATAACAGTTCCAATTAGAGAGACAAATAATTTCAGAGAGTATTAATTCATATAGTTAGTTATAAGTTGAACAAGAACAATGATGAGAAATTTGTTGCTTATCAAAGCTGGAGAAGAAAGGGATAAAAAATTGTGCTGTATGCAATGATTTTCAGTTCATGTTTATTTTCTCAAATAGCTTGGATGTCTATTCCTTTTCTAATATAGAGCTGTCTATAGGAAATATTCCCGTCTTCTTTAGAGTTCAGTGAACTTTGCATCAGGCTGAACTTTAATTTTCAAATTTTAACTTCTCTGAAAAATTGAGCATGGAAATACCATTTTTCATCTTCTTCCAACACATACATTTAGTTAAGTACAGATGTATCTCATTCCTCCAGTTTGTATGCTTTGCTCAGAAGGAAAATATGGGGAAAATTCAGCTCCAGCTCTTACATTCTCAGAAGAATATAAGCACTTGAAAATAGGTTTCTAAGGTGACTTCAGATTATCATATTGGATATTACTGAAATAGGTACAGAAATCCATGAAATAATTATTTTGGCAGTAACACATCAGATTTAGGGAAGCGAAATTTAAAGGGCTTAAATTTTGTCCTGATTTTAAGTAAATTCACCATTGCAGTCCTGAAGATAAACCTGCTAGATAGAACAACAAGGTAAGTCTGTTTATTGTGGCAAGTAACTCTTGTTGGTGTTCATTTATGCTCGTTATTGTTATTCCTGACTTTAAAAGCATATCTAAAACTTTTAAGTGGTAGGTGGTAAAAAATAAATCTGGGGAATAAGGGATTCTATCAAAAGGAAACCAACAGAAAATTGAGAAAGCTGTTTTTACCTTAATGTTCAAGTGCCTATCCCATAAAAAGACTGCAAAGGAATAGCTCATATTCTTGCAATTAGTTGAATTGTCTGGAAGAGATACTTAATCTTGCCTACACCGGTGATTTGATAGTACATAATGTTCCTATAACATAGCAGAAAATCTGAAGTGGAGCGTGGAGATTCTTTATTTTGTTGGATGATGTGAAGTGGGCTGAAGATACTTCTGTACAATTCCTAGGTGATCCATGTTGGAACTGCAGCTTTCATTGCAGTTAACTATGATTTGTACTGATGCTAATGTATTAGCAGGATATCACTGATTGACAAGGAATCACTGATTTAAATGGTCATAACAAATGTTCTGGTCTTTCCATAAACAAAAATGGTTTTACTCTAATGTTAACTGTTGTGAAGCTGCAGAATCTTTTTCAGTGGCAGAGTCCTTAATTTGGTGATTCTCATAAATGTCACATATGCTTGAGGAAAACTGGACAAAGAGAGGGAGGTAAGCCTCCATTTAGTATTTAGTTTCCCCTTTTGAAGACGAGAGACAAAACATCCTTCTAGGGAAATAGGCTATATCTTTAAATTATCCATTATGTATAGTCATCTTTTCTGCTTATAGGGCCAGCTTTTCCCTGTCATTTAAAAGCTTCGGTCTTTAGGTATACCCTATATTGCATATGCCATACTATTCATAATTATGTGACCATATTTGTTCTTACATTTCAGTACTATATATATATTCACATAAGTTATAAAAAAAGTAATAGTTTGACACTTCAATAGACAATTCTAATTTTCCAGAAAATTTACTTGTTCTCTTTGGAGTTGTGCATTTTTCTCAAGATTTAAATTCCATGAAGAGTACTACTGTTAAGCTAATTTGTATTCCAGGTAACCATTTCCTGAACACGCTAGCTGGAATAATATTGGTTGAATTATTGAACTTATTGGCACAGCCCTAGCTTTAACTGTATTTCCAAAGTTCCATGGTCTCACTGTTTGTTCTCATGCATGTTAACATTTAAAACTGTGTTCTGATGGTCTAACTCATTTATATTACATTCTGTACTGGATATTATGTGCGTGAGTTTTAACACTCTAGTACTGGAAAAAAATTTTTGTTATACTTAAGAAAACAAGGCTCTGGACTTTCCTGGCTTTTAAAGTCATGTAATTAGGATGTAGTGGTAAATAAATATTGTCTCTTTATGTAAATTTTAGTGCATGTTACATATACTTTTTTCCTACAGACATTGATGATGCTCAAATTCTTCCACGTCCGCCTCGAGTCAGACATTTTTCACAAAGTGAGGATGCTCCAAGTGAAGTTTTTGGTGCATTAAATGAGGAACAGCCACTGCCACGAAGCAGCAGCACCTCTGACATCCTGGAACCATTCGCAGTTGAACGAGCCAAAGGTGCAGTTCCTGTCATTGACAGTTCATCCCATCATGCTCCAAGCTTGCAGAGTTCCACTGAGACCTCTTCAATGCATAGATCCACTGAAAGCCATATCACTGATACAAATAGCAGAGAGTCTTCCTTGGAAGTTGGGGATAGTATTTATGACCATCTTTGTCATTTAATAGGGCCAGTAGAATTTGCAAACACAGCCTTTGAACAAAGCCAGTATGTTGACCTTGAAGGTGAAGATGATCTCCTTTCCTCTCTGAGAGAATATCTTAAAGAAAAAGAAGAACTTTGCGGTCACTTTGAGATAGATAAATGTGAGGCTTCAGCTCACGAAGTTGATACATCAGTAAATAGGAACGATAGATTACCACTGGATGGATTAGAAAATAGTGATCAGACTGGTCAATGCACGAATAGCATCACTGTTACAGAAGGAGACGGTAACACAGAGCTGCACCTAGAACAAAACCAAAGTGGCTTTATAAGTAATATTGCACCTACTCAAGTAGACATTTTTACAAGAAATCAAGGGCTTGATAAAGCCAGACAGTTAAATATTGATAAACAATATGAAAGCATGTTCAATCATGGGTCAAGTAGTCCTAGCAGCAAAGAAGGGAAGAGATACCTGTACAGGCAAGCAGCCACTGAAGCTGATGTAGATTTAGCTGTGGAAGCAGCAGTAGCTGAAAAGCAGAAAAGTGGCCAGTTTAATGAAAAAGTAACCAACTCACGTGTTATGCATGCAAAGAAAATTCTTCCTAAAGCACAAGTTAACCCTCAAATGTCTCACATCACAGGCACAAGCAAACTGTCACCAACTAAAAGGAGTATATCTGAAACTGTAACTCATAGGGCCAAAATAATGAAAATAACAACGAAAAAAAGAAATAGCGTTCATGTTACTTTTAGGCCATCTACAGAATCGGTTCAATTTTACAATCCTCTTGAGAGCAAAGAGGCCGCTTGGAAAGCAAGACTTCGTAAACTCAGTGGCTTCAGTAGTAGTGGTAGTGGTAGCAGCAACAGCAGTACCAGTGCAAGCACCAGCTCATCAGCTGTCACGGAGCTGGTTAGACCTGGAATATATAGACCTCTAGATGTGATCAGTGCTGCTTCCGCTGGCAGCAAGCAAATTAAGGAATCTACAGAAACTCAAGCAGCCATGTTGCAAAAAGAAGGTATTGCAGTTAATCAGTTCCATAATCGTAGTGCCTTTAGAGCATCAGGTCAGGAGTCAGCGCAACAGCAGGGCTCCCTGGGTGGTGTTTATAAAACTGTTGTACATGCTCTTTCGAAGCCGAAGGCAAATGTTTCCCCACAGAGGCAGAACAGAATGCCAGCAGAGGCTCCACTGAGGGATCTGTACAGTCATGTAATGGGCTATTTTGGAAGGAAAGCTGCAGGTGAGCACTAACAGTGTGCAGAGCGCAAAAGGAGAAAGGCAGCACCAGTTTGGCTTAATGCAACTGAAGCAAGCTCTGATAAGCAATCAAAAGGCTTTGGGATGATCACTGCTTTCCCTGTTTGGTTATGCATGCGCCTACAGCCAGCTGATTTTTCTCCCAGCATAAGTTACTTTTACATACTTTAAATTACTAATTTCCTTTTTCAAGATATTTAGTTGAACCTCTTTGCTGCTGAAGACCATCAGATTAGGGAAGAGGAAGAGACAGTAAATGACCTAATAAAGGACTAAGCCTTGAGAGTTTTGAATTTTCATCTACCATGCAGAGCTTTAAAATTCAGCCTACTCTATGATTGGCATATGCATATTTTATCAGAATGTGCTATTCCACTCTTGAGTGTAGTTTGTTTGTCAGAAGGACCTGGCTCTCGACCAGCTAGGTTGAACTAATTGTATTTCTGGTTCATTTAGTGTGTTTTCTTCTTCCTCCTCCTCCTCTTCCACTTTTTCCTCCTCCAAAACAAAAAAGCCCTTCAAATTTGCATTTGGAGGTCAGTTTAGATAACTTTTAAAAAATAGCCTTAAACCAAAATCTCTTACTATTTGAATGATTTCATTATGACAGTTCCCTCTGACTCTAAGCATATGGTTTTGTTTGAATCTTTTTCAAAACATGCTCTAGGCCTTTCTGTGTTCATTCATCAAAATGGATGCAGTTACATCTTGGCAACATCTTTCATTGCTTTCGTTTTTCTGGTATCTTGGATGTTCATGAAGGTCTCATGATAGTCGTTCTCCTGCTAACTATGAGACCTCTGTGGACTAACCAAAAAAGAAGGCTGTCCCTCTAATATCCATTTTCTTAGTTCACATCTTAAATAACCTTAAACGAACAATAAATTAACTTTCAGCAGTAATGTAGGTTTTCTTTTTTCCCCATTGTTATGCTGGCATGATTAACAGAGGATTCTGTAATGCATCCTGCATCAAGATGTTAATGCCACCTGAGGGCAGTCTTTGTAAGCATAGCACCATGAAAGCGTGACTGTCATGGGGCTCAAAAAAGCGATTCGCTTCTCTGCAGAATCTAGATTTCTGAAAAAGAGATATCTAGAAAGCATTTATTTTAGAAGTACATTTTATTTGAAATCTGTAAGATTTAACAGAGCCTCAATATTAGAATAAACTACACTGTGGTCTCATGAGAGATGTCACTGAAGGAAAAATTCTTACAGAGGAGACATGAACTGGAATAACTTGAAGACTTTAAAAGCAAAGATCATGAAGTCAGGTGTAACAGCCAGTTAAATATGAACAGTATAGTTACATCAAAAATATAACACTGATAAATGAGTGAACTTAATTAATTGTTCATATCCATTGACCATCCAGAGTTTGAATTTTTCATTCCATGTATTAGCATGTAATTTTATTATGTAAGATTTTCTTTGCACTATTTGTACTAACTGTATACGGTGCCACATTGACATTTGTCATTAGGACGCATTACAGCCTAGTTTACTTTTTCCACTATATTGCTTTTCATTAGGAATGCAATGAAGAAGGAGCCTGTAGGAATCATATAAAATTTTTAGGATTTATTACTTATTTTTTGTGATATGGAGGAAGAATATATGCTGTATCCTTAAAGCAAGCATTAACAACTTTGAGTAGTGCTTACCTATAAGCTTTTTGCTCTTAAAGGTGGTACTGGAAATCAACTAACCCCTGCTTAGTGGGAAGAAGAAGCTGTACTAATTCTTAAAGTAGAATCTGCTTTAAAAGGGAAATTTTTAAAATGCATGTTTGGCAATTTTGATTTTTTTATTTCTGTTAAGTAGCAGGGGGTTTTTCATTTTTTACCATTTGTTATAGAAAATGTCTTTTTATTCTGTTTATGATGTATTCTTTACTATATACAGTTGTTCATTTGCTTTTAGCTAATAGAGAGGACATGAGTCAAAAGCTGCACCCTATTGATAGTGATATTGGCAGTAGCAATACAAATGTTCCTGACCTCATGGATGAATTTATAGCTGAGAGACTCCGCAGTGGTAGTGCACTGGTAAGCCTTTAAACTTCCTACATTTCTGTATGTAAGTCTGCATATATGCATGAACTCATCAATGACGTTATAAATCAGTTCACTAAAACATACTTCTCTGGATTTTACGAATCAGAAAGAATTAAGAATAAAACTTAATTATTGCTTGCCCTTGCCATAGATTCATGCCATTTTATGCCATTTATGTTTTCATATCTATTAAATGTTCATTGTGGAAGCAATGCAGAATTTACTGTCAGATGAATAGTGTCATTGAATTAAACAGCTTTAATTGCACCTGTAAAGATCCTTGTACACAGACACTTTCAGAATAATTGTTTATATGTAAATTTGCAGTCTTCAGTGTAATATGTAGTTAGGTACTGTGCTGTAGTATGGTACTGTTCTCTACAGGTATAGTCAGTGCAACAGACCACGAAACTACACCAGTATGTGTTTTTCCTTCATTTTATAAATTTCAGTTACAGGTGTTGAATAATTTCTTGTAAATAGTTCTCTGCTAACTGAACCAGCTTTTCATATGCTTTCGTCCTACACTTTCCCAGAAGGGTCATGTTGTTTGGAATGTCATTCATAATGAGAAATTTTAGTAAAATTTAAGTTAAGCATTTCTGGTTACTGTTGAATGCTTTCAGAACAAGAAAACTGATTTCAAGAGATAAGTGTTTTATTAACTAGCAATGAAAGGGGAAGTATTAAAAAAAAAGTTGCAAACAAAGAACAGAATGGGTAACAATTTAAATGTAGCATTTCAAAGGTGTTCAGTTCTTTTTTCTGCTTAGAATTTTTTAAGATTTTTTTTTTCCTAAGGTCATTTTAAGATGTGCTCCTGTAGAAATTGTCAACAAGTTGTTTAGTTGTTGCTAATAAGGGGCAGAAGAAGATTATTTGAAATTATTAGAAAATCATCATCTTTTATAAGTGGCAAGAGAGGACATATAAAGCTTGTCCAATTGTATGCTTTTTTCTCTTTTGTATTGAACTTATGTTTGTGAAACTTGATTGTTGGTGAAAAGTGTTCCTGTTAGTAAGTCTTGAGTTACAAGACAAAAATGCTACCTTGAAGTCTATTAAAAAAATGTTAACTTAGTCTGCAAGTTAATAAAACAGAAATCATCACAACTGGCCACAGAAGAAGAGAGAAAGAGAGTGAATGCTGTTTGTTTTCACGTAGATGGGCAAGAATATTGATTATTAACAGTTCAGACAAGAGAATTGATACTTGCCTTAAGTGGCAAAAAACAGCCTAAGTTTGAATAAATATTTTGAAACTGCCACTGATTTCATAATCTAGCACACAAAAATAGATATGCCTTCTTAAAACAGAGTACCAAGTTATTAAGATTAGTTTTAGGTGGTTATATCTATTGAGTGTTAAAACCTTGTAACACGGTTGTCAGTCTGAGTAAATCTCTGATTAGTAGTGAGGTAGTAGAAGAATGGAGAAGTGACTGGGCCTAGTGTAAATGGAAGTAATAGTCAGTCTCATCATGCATAAAGATTTCAAATATCTTTTCTACTTTTGTGTCTCTTCCCTCTCAAGAAAACAGTCCTATCTGTGGGGAAAAAAAAGACTTAAAGAAAGCCTCCAAGTAGAACACCACCTTACTTTTACATGAGCAAATCTATATGCCCCATTTCTGCTATATGCTGTCTTTGGTGTCCAAGTCAATACCAAGGTTTTGGCTTAATCATAAGAAAATTAATGCATGAATTAGTGAATTCATTTACTTGTGGTGTGCATTAAATTTTTGCTTATAGCACGGTAGCCTGTAGGCCAGAAAACACAAAATTCCTTTACATTTTTTTCTGCTTGTGTCTGGAACCAAGGTTAAGCAGTTTTCTTTAGTAATTTAGACGTAATCTGGAGATAATATACTTTTTCACTGTTTTTCTTTCTCAAGTCTTACCTAATACATGTGTGGCACATGCTAATCTGAATCCTAGCCTTTTAAGGTATGTGCCCAAAAGTTCATTGTGCAAAATTTGTATTTATGAAGTTCCGTGACTGCATGAATTCTTCACTTACTGATGCCTGTCTGGGGTTTTGGAAAGTCTTGTCTCTGTATGTAGTATGATGAGAATTTCTGCTTTAGGTGCTAATGAACTCTTTGTTACATTCTGACATTTGCCAATATAGGGTGGGTTTTTCCATTTTATGTAAATAAGCCATCCAAGATCATATGATAATTTATGTCTCTACAATGTTTAGAATGTGACAAGAAGAGGAAGCAGTCCTGGCAGCCTGGAAGTTCCTAAAGACCTTCCTGATATATTGAACAAACAGAACCAAATGCGTCCTGTAGATGACCCAGGTGTGCCTTCCGAATGGACATCACCTGCAAGCGCGGGCAGCAGTGACCTCATCAGTTCAGATAGCCACTCTGACTCTTTCAGTGCCTTCCAGTACGATGGCCGCAAATTTGAAAGCAAGTATTTTTCCAAAAGTAGTAGTGTTTTTGATTGCTTGCAAATGTCTGTCTTCTTTTTTTAAAGTTATATGCCAGCAGTCTTCTGCAAAGAAGGCTTATTTTGATTTCCCGTTTAAAGCATTAGCATGTTAATGGAGCAAGCAGAGTTCTTGAGAGCAGTTACCATGTTTATAATATACTAAACTGTACTAGACTACTACTGTGCAAAAAGCAGAACAGCAGTGAGCAGAAATTAGAAAGCAATATTGTCTTCTCCCTGGAACATATCCATCTGTTTTGCACAAAATATGAAAATGACAGTTTACTTATTTTGGAAGTTACTCTAGTTCTCTTGAAAACATTTAGATAAAATTTAAAGAAGGCCTTCTGATATTGTTACAGCGGTCTTTGTGTAGCTATAGATTAATCAAGATACTAAGTATAATATCATGGTAAAATTTGTATGCTTTCTTTAATAACATAATGCCGTTCATTAATTTCATTTATCCATTCCCACTCTTGTTCGATAGAAGGGGTCATTATAGTTGCTAGGAATTATGACTTCAAGTATTATGTAAGAGAGAAATAATGTTCATATGGTAGAATTTATTGAAGAAATTACATTTTTTAGTTATGTAGATGTTATGCAACTAAGTGATGTTATTTAAATGTATGTTTCAGCATGACATTTTGCCTTTAGTGTTGAAAAAGCCATTTGTTAGAATATAATTTGCCATAATATTTTTGGTTTGAAGTTAGTGTTTTAACAACCAACTTGAATATTTCTTCCACCTTGTAAATTTTGCAAATAAATTCCTTAATCTATGTTTCCATTGGCTTTACTTTATTCTCCTGTAGGTGCATTTACAGCAGCTAAGCAGAATACAGGACATGCAATACGAATGTCTTCTCCAGAAGTATAGTAACAGTTTTGTGACGGAAATCAGAATATTCGTAATAGTCAATTACTTTCTCCTGTTACATTTTAGTAAATTTTGCAACAGTGTGCAGTAGCATAGGTGATGCACATAAAAGTTTTACATGGAGGATTTTGGAGGTGCTGGGCTTTTGGATTTTATATTCGTGGTATTTTTAGGTTGTAAGTTAATACAGTGCTTTCCTCACACAGATTTCAGCTTTGGCACTGAGGCAGGAACGCCAGCTTCCACTGACGTTGATGCAATTTCAGGACAGCAACAGAGCGCTGAGGAGCAAGAAGTGGCCAGTCTAACTACGCTCCACATAGATTCGGAAACAAGTAGTCTCAATCAGCAACCATTGTCTGCTGAAGCTGCAACTATTACTGGTAAAGTAGTTAAAAAAAAAAAAAAACACTAAAAAAGCGCATTTATTTCAGAAATTTTCCACCCATCCTGAAGAATGCAAGTTCCAGCTTCTGCAATGAGTCTATATTCTGTATAAGATGATTCTTGGATTTCAGTTATTTTTTGATTGCTATTGAAAAGTCATGTGTGAAATAACATAAGTGGAAAACCTTTGGCTGACTTAGTTACCCATATGATAACTTGGCTTGGTGCTAAATGTATTTTAAATCCTTCATGAGAAAATCTATACAATTACCAGGGAGAAAACTCTACCACATAATTTATGCTAGATCCCTTACAAGTGTCCTGCTGTTACTGGTAGTCAGATAGCTAGTTTTCAGGAAGGGTTTTTTCCTTGGAAGGCTTTGACAGTGCTCTTTCAAAACTGTGTATCACACTGACGTGTCATGGGATTCTTTTATATCTATCTATCTATCTATCTATATATATATCTGTCTTAACCTGTCTCTGGGAGCTTTTTTTTTTTTTATGCAAAATGTTAGGTATTGTGCCCTATAAGATCAGTTTCCATTTGTGTAACTGAAGAATTCTTTTTCTTTTAGTACTTTCCCTATTGTTTTAATGGAAGAGTAAGCCTGTTAGGAAGCAGTGTTTCATAGCCTCAGTTGATGAGCTTGAGGCTCCACCAGTTTACTTTGCAACTCTTTCTTGAGAAAGAGAGATGGAATGACAATTAGGTTGGTAACCACCGAGTGATGCAGTTAACCCAAATTGAATGAGCTCCTTTCTGAAAGAGAGAGTCTCCCTCTCTGAGGAGTATTTGGAAGAACAGTCTCTTGCCAGAGTTTGTAAATGAGAAGTAAAGATGTCCATAATTATTTTCATACTCCTTGTTCCATAACTGTTACACACTACCATTCCTGTTACAACCCTGGGAACAAGTACCTATTTTATCTGTGAAAGCTTATACCTACATACAGTGTCTTGTTCTCTGTGAGAAACCAAGCTTTGCATTTTCAGAGATATTGAAAGACATCTTTACTTCCCCCACCACAATTTTAACTTTCTAAAATTGCTGTTCTGCTGAAAGAAGCATGGTATTAGCTTTCTTGGACGTTACTGTTCAGCTTATTCAACAATGGTCAGCTTGACTTCTGGTCTCTTCATTTTTTCTTTGCTGTGTGCTTGTTCAAAGTCCTCGCAGAAAATCTGTTCTTTTTCTGTTTGTTTGGTTTTTTATGTTAATAATTTCATTACTGTTTGATATTTTTGTCCAAGTTTGCCGTATAATTGAATTGATAAGATTGCAATTAATGACTGAGTTGTCCATTGAGAGATTCTGTGGCTGTCTTTTCTTATTGTTTGGACCACTGTTTTAGAGAGGCAGCTTTTGTGTCACATGCATTTAGCTGGGTTTCCTGAGGAAGTAAGACTTGTGCAATTCCACTGTCTCTGTCTGACTGTTCCACGCTCCTGACAATGTTGAAGCCCATTGTCTGATTTTTGCTAAATTGACATATAAGAAGAAAACAGAAAGACATTATTTTCTTTGAAATTTTCTGAAAGATAGACAGCTGTCTAGTGAAAATGGCATGTATGCAGAGTCCCATGACAGTGAGACTGCAATGTGAATTCGCTATATTAGATACCAGCAAATCCATGCAGAAACTCAACCTCAAAACACACTCGTAAGAAATGAATTCTCAGTGGTTCTGCTGCTCAGAAAACAACTTGTTTCTAAATGGTTCTGCTTTGAAGGTTTTTGGAAGGAAAATTTCTTCTGGGCATATAGGCATTATTTCATATTCTTGGCAAATGATTGAGTTTACTATTGATTGCTGTTTACGAGTCCTAAAACAAGTTGCATAGATAGTATTCTCTGTCAAATTTGGATCCACATATGCTGGAGAATCTTTTAGTGCTTCTTAGAAAAATCCAGTAGTTCAATAAATTTTCCCTAAAAATTTCTGGCCATTCTCTTCCATCATATGAAGGTCTCTTTCCCTCCCTCCACCCCTCCCTGCTTCCTCTGCCCGTTCTTTCTTTCCTTCTCCTTCCCTCTCTGTTACTCTCTATACCCCTCTCCCTCGCTTTCTCTCATCCTGTTTCCCATAACTTTCTCGCTTTTTCTCTTTATCTACTTTTATCGATCCCCCCTTAATGAGCAGAATGGAAGAGAAGTAGGAAAAGATTTCTTCAAACGTCTTTTAAGTGTGTATTTTACATGACCTTTGTGAGCATGTAGGGAGAAGAGAATATCATTACCTGTTGAGGGAAACACTAGTCTGTGTGTGAAGCAGTAGTGTCTGTCTCTCCTGCATAGCAGTGTTGATTTAAATTGGTGGTAAAAGCTTCATTGCCTTTGCCATTTAAAGCAAATGGCAATTTAACAATGTAATTAAGTTTGTTTACTGCAATTTCTGTTCTGGTAACACTGACATTTTCTGTCAAGTTCTTCAGACAACTTGTTCTCTTTACAAGAGAACACTTTGCAGCCAATAATTTGGGAAAATTACTATTTTAAAAGACTCACATTTTCATTACTGTCCCTAAAGTTCAGTTTCTCTCTAATACAGAACTTCACACATGGTATTTTTGGGTCCCTGTTACATTTATCTAACAGTTAAAATAGATCTGAGTTCTTCCATTTTAACATGTGCTGATGTGTCGGGAAGTATGTGGTGAATATCTGTTCTCTTTTTTTGTGCCATCTGACTGTTCTGGCCGAACTCAGCTTTTTTATAAGGATCTTTAGGCAAATTCAGGAAGTGAAACTAAGGTAGTGCAGAAGAAAAATGCAAGTACCTACTCCCTCCTCACAGATGTCTCAGTAGAGGAGACCAAATAGTTGCCTAGGGAGGTTACTCAGTGGTGATCGTGGAAAAATGCCTTTGCAGCACTGCCACTCAATCACTTGCATTTTCATGTCTTAGAGGAAATAACATTCCTCTAGCTATACAGAACTTTCCGTCTGTATGGATTTTCTCAGCCCAAGCCGCAGATAAACATCAAAGATTGTCAGTTTGTGGTTTGAGTTTTTATATTGTGTGAATTAACTTGCATGCACCCATAAACCTGGGCAAGCAGATGTTCCAGGAGAATTTCTGTTTAAACACTTTCCTGGACATAAATTTAGGTAAGGGAATGTGGAGAGAAATTTGACTGGTTCAGAACACTGAAAGTGCTGCAGAACAAATACATTTAAAATTATTCAGACCTAAAATCCAGCTCTGTTAATCCATTTACCTGTCTGATTTTGGTGTTCGTCTCTTACCTTTCCTGCATGTAATTTGTTTTCTTTCAGAGCACCATTCACAGGGAGATCTGCTTACAGTTTTTGTACCTTTTCTTGGCCCGATTTGTTATATAAAAGTAGCTTAGTTTTCTTTTAATGCTATGTTTAGACAACATTTCAGTAGCTGAAGAAAATAGAAAAGGCTTCTAAGGTAACTGTTAAAAATTGCATTTGCAGGCTCTGAAAGTGCTTCTCCAATCCAATCTGCTCTTGGATCCCGATCACAGACACCCTCTCCTGCCACTCTTCATGCAGATCATATTGAGCAGAAGGATCTGCAGCTGGATGAGAAGCTCCACCACTCTGTTTTACAGACGCCAGATGACCTAGGCAATATCTGAAATAGAAAATATAAACCTGTTCTTTCTTTCTTATGCAATATAGTGAAGTAGCTAGTACCACATTAATTGTAAACAATCCTGTACAAGGCTATTTCGTCTGCACTCCTAAAAATATTTAATTACAGTGATTTCCTTTAAAAGCAAACAAAAACCTTTTGCATTTTATCTTGCATTTCATTGGCATTATTAGCAGTGGATTAATAGTCCACACATTTATAATTGTTCTTTTTGATGCTTAGTCATGGCAGCTTAATCTAGTATGTGGCCCTGCCATGAAGTGTTTTATCATTGATGTACAAATAATAAGACATAATCTTAAAATAATAATTTTACAATTTCTCCTTGGAAGTTTGGTTCTTTTCCCTTTCATATGTAAACAGATTTAGAATTACTTCAACTGTCTTAGTTACTGAATTCTAGGACACATTCACTTTGTAAATACAAAGTTCCCATTTCTCCCATATTTGGTCCCATGGAAACAGAAGAGTGTTTGAAGTATATTTCAGACCCTTTTCCTTTAAGTAGCCTATTGATGGACAGAAATATCATCATTTTGCTTTGTACTTTGAAATCTACAGCCTAGAAACCATTAGTGTCTCTACCACAGTGGTCCAGATCTTCAAAAGAAGAGGCTATGTGATTAGGCTGACTTCAAATTTAATTATGATTTTCATATGCCTGTGGGAGCTGTGAAATTTTCAGAAGACCTCAGCAAATTCTGGTGCTGAGGTGTTTTGAAAATCTGCCTGGAAGGAGATTCTGGATGCCTGCTGCTTTAAAACTGTGCCTTGTTAGCTAGTTTAGCGTGGCTGTTTAGCTAGTTAAGTGTGAGCTGAGTAGACTTTAGCCATCGTAATCTATTGGAGTCTATGGACAACCTAGATTAATCATCTTCCACCTAAAAAAGAATGTTCATTCATGTAACACTGATGTGTAGAGAGTGCAAGGGAGGAGTTAGGCTGTGGTGCTACGTTACTGAATGTTGCCACTCCACTCATACAAATTTACTGCTTAAAAAACAGTAGCCAGAGACAAGTTTACTCTCACCTTTCTTGTCAATGTGCAATAAAATACATTCCTAATAGATTCTAAGAAAAATCATCTTTCTGTTTTATTGGGAAATATGTAAAGTTGAAATGTAATTTTACTTGGAAGCAGGCAGGTGGAGTTCTGGAGATTCACTGGCTCCAAAGAATTTAAGACAGCACTTACAAAAGGAGTGGCCTTACTAGGTCCATCAGATCTATATTTGGGCTTCAGTAACGACCTTAAGAGTTACATATTGGAAGAATATAAGAAAAAGGACAATTCTTCCTCTACAGAGTTTGATAATCGACATATAGTTAAACATATCCAGTGTTGAGGTGGCTGAATGGGTAAGAAATATCTTACTCTGAAAGCCTGATCTTTTTTTTCCCCTTTGGTTTGAAGAAAACTATGTATGTAGTAGTTACATCAGAATTTTTCTTTTTCTGGAGAGGTAGGTCTCACTATACTTTTTTTCTTCCATTACAGAAACTAGTGAATTCCCCTCAGAATGTTGCAGTGTGATGGCTGGGGGAACGCTTACAGGATGGCATGCAGATGTTGCTACTGTGATGTGGAGGCGAATGCTAGGAATTTTGGGAGATGTCAACAGCATCATGGATCCAGAGATTCATGCCCAGGTGTTTGATTACCTGTGTGAACTGTGGCAGAATCTGGCCAAGGTAAAAGAACTGAACTTCTCCAACCTGACCTTGATAGGGCAGGATTTTCAGAAGGAAAAAAACACCACCTTACATATTTCCCTTAATATTTATCTTTTCATTTTGTTTTTAATAATTGCAGATAAGAGACAATCTTGGTATTTCAACAGATAACCTAACTTCACCATCTCCACCAGTTTTAATTCCACCACTGAGAATTCTAACACCGTGGCTATTCAAGGTAAATTTGAGCACTAAGCAGTGAAACAGAAATAAAAGTTCATGTAGGTGTAGAAGAGTGTATAATGTAATTTTTTTATTTATGAATAACAAATATCATTTTAAAACTGTAGGCAACAATGCTGACTGAGAAGTACAAACAAGGAAAGCTACATGCTTATAAACTCATTTGTAAGACAATGAAGCGAAGACAAGATGTTTCTCCAAACAGGGATTTTTTAACTCATTTCTACAATATAATGCACTGTGGACTTCTTCATGTTGATCAAGTAAGTTTAATTAGCAAATTCAGGTTAATATAAATGTTATAACTAAAAATAAAATTATTTTTTTAAAAACACTGAATGCATTTTCAGCTGAGTAATTCAACTTTGTCTTTGAAAAAAATTATGTGACTGATACTTTTTCCAGACTTTGATAAATGGCCCTCATGTTCTTGGTTGTAATCAGAAATGCTTTTTTTTGATCCATTTCAAGCAAATATGAGGACAGAAAAGATATTCTTTCATTTTTACTGATTGTATGTTACAGATTGAAGCATGCAAGAAAGAGAAGGAAGTAGATCTCTCTGAGGTCTACAGTTCTTATTTGCTCCCTCATGCAATAGTTCAGCTAGTGGGAAAGTAAATTGTGCCCACTACATTGGGGTAGTTTATTTCTACAGCAAGTATAGGAACCAGCAAACTGAGACATACTGAGTGTATCTAATCAGTGAGAGTAGGTATTTTTCATAGGTTTTAATATGAAGAAGTCTGAAAATAGTGTATGGCTTAAACATGTTTTTTAAAAGCTTGCATCAGAAACGTGAAAAAATTTTGTGAACTTTTTTGAGGAGCTGTTAGAGGCATAGGGAGATCAAAGGTTCAAACAATCCTGTTTTCATTTAGAGGGCCAAATAGAACTAGTCCAAAATTATTCCACAGGTGGCTATGGATAGGACAGATCTCCAGTTTCTGTCCTCGCAACCAGTTTACACTGCTTTTCTTGCTGGATTGCAAATCTTCCTGTAACATATTGCCTTTTAGTTGGATACTCTTGGAGAATTATTCAAAGGAGGAAAAGGATTATTTTTTTGCCTGTGAACTTGAGATGTTTTTTAATAGTTAAAACATTTTAATACTTTTTCCAGTACTTTTGAAGAAATTGCGTCATGTACATTAATTTTAAAAACTGCCTCACTAAGTCTACAAGAACTTAATATGCTGTGTTGAATAACTATATACCAGAAATGTTATAAAACACTTTATGGTCATTCTTTCTTTATATTTTGGTTCCGTACAGATGTATGTAAGAGGCTAATACCTTTTTTAAAGTTCTAGTCAGGTGATACTTGTTGGAGAGGTTTAAGCATGTTCTTAAGGAGGTATAATAGCTGGTTATCTCATTAGATCTCTTCTGTACATATTTAAATGAATGACTAATCATTTATAGAACTCTTAAAAGCTAAATGTAAATCAATATAAGATGTGACCTGGTATTGACCTTGTACAATAGTGTCCAAGGTTAAATTGATCTATAAAATATACCACAGTTTCCTTATATTAATATGAGTATACTTTAAAAAGTTATCTTTTTATGCTACTCTCTGCTCAGTAATGAGTGTCCTAACTACCACAATGAATTTGCTTTCTTGAGTTTTTACTTTCTACCTCTGGTAGATACCTGCCTTTTTTTTCATTTATTGTTCATCTTGTTGATACTCTTCCTTTTTTTCCCTTTTCCTTCTGCAAGGATATCGTCAATACAATCATCAAGCACTGCTCTCCTCAGTTCTTTTCACTTGGTTTGCCTGGTGCCACCATGCTTATTATGGATTTCATTGTAGCAGCAGGAAGAGTGGCTGCCTCTTCTTTCCTCAATGTAAGTATTCATCGGTTAATTGTCATTTACATGTGAGTAGAAAGGATTTGAGAGAAAACTGAGCAGCATTTTTCTTGTCTGCACTGTTCATTTGACCCCAGAATTTAATGTAATGGTTAGCAAACAGAGATACTGTCAGTGATTTATTCTAGAACACTATACATGCAAGTCCTCTCCAGAAAATATGTGAAGAATGCAGAAATTACTGTTGAAGTAGAGAATCTTCTTTTACTTCAGAGTTCTTGGAATTATGACTGCCATTTATCTGCGCTTTAAAATGTTTTAAAATAAATGTCTATTTTGACTGTACCTTCATTTTAAAAGTATATTTATTCCTCCATATGTCTGCTATTCACTGACTTTGATGATCAGGCTTGAGAACTCAAATCTGCTAGTGTTTG
This sequence comes from Phaethon lepturus, assembly GCF_000687285.1. Classification (NCBI taxonomy): domain Eukaryota; kingdom Metazoa; phylum Chordata; class Aves; order Phaethontiformes; family Phaethontidae; genus Phaethon; species Phaethon lepturus. The sequence continues at coordinate 61,523 of NW_010538390.1, forward strand.
CCCTATTTGGATGTATTTCTGATATGTTACCCAGGCAACTTCAGCCTTATATAACAATACTGATATGATTACCTAGGTGTTGTTGGCCTTGCATGACTGTACTCTCTCAAAACTCCCCAGTACTCCCCTCCAATTGTCTGTGAGTTTTGGCTGTTTCTCACATCATTCCCCCTTTAATCAGCTGTGAAATCCAGCTTTCCTCATGGCACTATCATTTGAAGCCTCTGTCAGCTTCTTACACTGTTACCTGTCATGTCCAGCAATGCTTCAGGTCATGTCCAATAGTTTTCCACATCCTGTTCAATTAGCTGGCCCTTACACCCAAGCCCAGTTAGTAGCACAGTCATTTGTCTGTAGTCCTAACAATTCCTCTGCTTCCTTTTGACCATCTTGGAAAATGGGAACATGGGGTATGTATGAATTGCAAGCAGCTGGTCTCGGTTTGCTCAGCTGTACAAAGTTTGCAGAAGGAGAAAGGAAACATCTGTGTAGAGTTTCATCTGTTGTTCTCTTTTAAGGCAGCTAGAAATGTCAGCTTCCTGATTGCAGTAAGAATATCTATTTCTCCCCACCTTTTTTTCTTTTAGGCACCAAGAGTTGAAGCACAAGTTCTTTTAGGATCTCTAGTCTGTTTTCCCAATTTATATCATGAACTACCAGCTCTTCACCCAAACATTCCTGACATTGCTGTGTCTCAGTTTACAGATGTTAAGGTAGGAATTTTAAGAATATTTGGATGGTATTCAGCTACCAAGTATATGTTTAATATGATGTTGTTTCAGGAAATATTAAAGAAAATTTTAAGAAGCTAAAATTTTTCAGAAATCTTTTCAAATAGGCTCAAGATCCCATAAAATCTTGTCAAACTTTATACTATTAAACATACTTTATGATTGTTATTAACTTAATAAAGTGTTTTCATATGTTTGTAAAAGGAAATGATGCGTTAACTCACCTTTTCAAGCCTGCTCTCATTATGGCTATTTGCAGTCTCACAGATTTAATCATCTGAGAAGGAGAAGATTGAGAGGTTCAAGATGCATTATTTAATTTATTGAGAATTCACAACCGGTGAAATCTGCCCGTGTTCCTAGGGGCTTTAGACAAAAAGCAAAGATTAATGGAGACCTTACCCTTTCTATCATAACAAAGAGTTGGGTGGTGTGCTGGTATAGTGAAACCACGCAGACCTCAGTTTGTGTTTAACCCTTGATATTTTATGGAAATGTGTTGGCAAGACTTGGATAAATGGTTAATCAGCAGAAACTAGGACAGTAACCTGTGGGATACTCTTGGGGTAGCACAATAATGTGCATCTGGGGCAGGCGAGAAGCTAGGAATAGCGGTAAGCAAACAATCCATCTGACCACAAACCTAGAGACTCAGCTAAGCAACATGCCTGTGTGTGCTATAATAAAATTCTAATTTTCTGACACTTCATGTCATGGAGTTATTGGTAAATCAGTGAATATTTTCCTCTTTGTTTTAGGAACTCATAATAAAAACTGTGTTAAGTTCAGCGAGAGAGGAGCCATCCGGTCCTGCACGGTATGTCATAAAAAAGAGCTTCCAAATGCATAGATTCTTTTCTTTGTTATATTGTTTTGAGTTGGATATATTGAAGAGCTTAAAGTAAAAGTTTGTATGTATTTTATTCATGGTTTTCTTTACCACTATCAAAACTGTGGTCTACCACGTGAATGTAAAGTTGTTTGTAAATAGAGATAGTAACAGAGCAGACAATTTTTGTCAGACCAAAAGCTGATCTAGCCCAGTATCCTCTCTCTGATAGTGGCTGATAGAAAAGGGTGTTAATATGGGTAAGAATATAACCCTAATAGCTTAGGGATTTTTCTGTACTAAAAAGGCATTTCTGAGCTTGATTAAGGACAAGTTTACTTATAAGGGAAGTATGTTTTTTTTTAATCAGATCACACAATTTAATTGAAAAACGGAAATAATCCACGGTGCATGAACCTTTCTTTACAGTATGGAAAAGAAGCAGAAGATACTGAGCTAAGCATTAAACTGGGAATGATTGCTCTGATGCTTAAACCTAAGCATCTTCATCAAATAGAGAACTTCAAAGAAGAAGAGTTACCAGTTTTCTTTTCTGTTTTTTTAATTTGCTTAGGATTTTGTTCCTCCTTTCTCATACCCCGAGGCTCTCCATTATAGCGTCCTGTGTATGGGATTGGAACAGGAATCTGTAATGCCTGCCAAGGAAAAACACGCTTCTGTGCCTTGTCTGCTTGGGTGGAGGCTCTATATGTGCTCAACTAATAACCTGTTACTTAACAAATGCAAGATACTAGAACCACATGCCTGAAGAATGTTACTGGAAAGATCAATTAATTGAACCTTAAAATGTTTTGCTGGAAAACAAAGAGCAGTTTTAATCAGTCCACTTACCTGTTCTTTGCTTGAGCTGGTAATCTCTGTCAGCACAGGGAAAGGAAGGAATGTTCTGACAAAATTTTCATTTCATTTTTCACGTTTTTTTAAAAAAATGAGTTCTAAAAAGCATAACACTCTCCACTTTGCTTTTGAAAAAGGTGATTTAAATCCATTTGGTTCGGAACATTATTGCTGATCCTGTGGCACTGAAGCACACAGCATTAAAGTCTTCAGTTCTGGCAGTATTCCTGGGAAGAGGAAGGGAACATTCTGTATGGCCCCGTATCCTGTCTGGCTGTGACGGCGTGCATGTAGGAACAGAGGCACATGTGCATGCCCAGCCTTTCAGAGACCTGAGTTATGCTACCCCCAAAATGCAAAGTTGGACCACTGCATGTAATAACATGAAATGAAGATTAAAAAGGAATAGATTCCCAGTGTGTCTTTGAGTTGGCTGTGACCTTCTCCTGGGAGAGAGATGGGTATGTCTTCGTTGTGGGGATAATGATGTTCCCACAGCTCCTGAAGTTTGACTGCTTCACTCCTCAGTGGCAGTTTATCCACTGTCTCTTTCAGGAATAATCTTTCTGACACCATCTGCTTCACAGCAATACAGAGTTCACTTGGGTTACTCTCAGAGGTCATATTTGGGATCTGCGTTATGATTTTGCTATATCAGCCTAGCCGCTGGTAGAGGCTTAATTGTCTTTGCAGTTTCCTAGGAGAGAACTTAGATTTCTTGGAACTTAGATACATAGCTTTGTATATCTCTAGCAAAGTCTGAGTGCTGTTACTGTTACCCAATCTATAAATCTCTATTCCTTATCTCTTCCACAGAGGGTCAATGTTTTACACTTCATTGCATACTTGACCCAAGTGAGCTTCACGGAAGTCAGTTATCTGAAATATGTTCTACTCACAGATCTCCATCTATAAAGATTAATAACTGTATTAATCAAATTCCTCTCTTGCTGCTGACAGTCTGAAAAAAGAAGTGATAGGTTGATGAACTCAGTGTTCATCTCTTGTGCTGTTAAGGCTGCGATTCTTTAATGACAACGTTGTAGCCACATAACTACACAGCTTTTCAGAGATTACTCTGAATAATGATAGCAGAACTGGTGTTCTTGGTAGAAACCTCACAGACTCCTGGATATTTTGCCCAGCAGTATGTCATCAGATGTGGAATGGATCTCAGTACCATGAAGAAAACCTTAAATAGTAACACAGACTTAGAGCTTTCTACTCCTCTGTATACTAAAGGTTTATTTCCTAAGTCAACTTACACAAACTGTCTACAGTTATTGTTGAATCTATTCTATGTTCTTACTTCTTTTGTTCAAAAGGGGTTTGAAACACATACTATGGAAATAGCAGAAGTGTAGACTGGGAAGGGACCAGGAGTACTTCTGTAAGCTCTCCCTCCTCTGAGGCTGGAGTGTGTTTAAAATGTTCCTGGCAGTAGCTTGCCTAAACAGTCCTCAAAATTTTCTCGAAGAAGAAAGTTTCAAAAATCTTACATAGACTGTTCCAACTTATGTAATTTTTACAATCACGTTGTTTTTATGACCAGTATATAGGTGAAATCTTTTCTACTGGAAATTAAACTTTTCAGTGACTTACTGCACGTCAGAAAATTTCTTAAAATTTCCTTCTTTAATTGTGATCTAGACTCAGTATGCCCTTCAACTTTTCCTCCATTTGCAATATTCCCCAAAGCTGTTTATTTTTGTTCACTTTTTTCCTAGACTCCCTCAAGCTTGTCTTTATTCTTAAATTGTGTTAATCAAAATGTAATGGAGGCAGTCTGCAATTGAGATTTCAGTGACAGTGTACAAAACAGGATGGTTTGACATCTTATTTTCACTATCATGTAGAATTAATTCCAAGATGTGTTTTTGCTCCCTATTAGCAGTTTCATGATTCTGCATAGCCTTAAAATCCTTTTTCTACAGCACAAGCTTCATAGCCACTTCTGTTTCTATTCTAGCATATGGAGTTTCCTTCCCAGATGTAAGGCTTTGCAGTTCCCATGACCAGCTTTCATCTTGATGATTTTGGACTGCTCTCCAGTTTTATCCAGAGGATTTTGAATTCTGAAGTTGTTTCCAAAACATTTGCAGCCTATGTTCTTGAAGATAATTACTAATGATTCAGAGATTGCTTAAGCTAGCTCCTTAACGTTTCTGAACAAATTTAATCCATCTCTGCTGATTTGAATGCATCTATCTAAATACTCTTTACTTTTATGCTTCTTTTCCATTTCCTGATTTTTAAATGAAGAAACAACAACAAAAGTTGAAGTGTTCAATCACAATATGTATACTGTCTCTAGCATACATTTACCCATCCTCTATTCATCTTTGTTTATTGTCAATCTAAAAAAATGTAAATATCTATGAAAGAATAACATTCCTTTCTCTTGTCTCTGTGTCCCAGAAGCTCTAAACAAATATGAGCAAACTCTCATGTTGGGGAAGAGGAGTCTCCCACCACAGTTTTTACTTTGTCATAAGAAAAGTACATATGAAATTCCCATAGGTTGATTTCAAGTAGTATTTTTAATGCAAAAAGCACATAGAGATGCAAGAGTTGTCGACGTCTTTTGGATTTTTCAGTTGCTCAGAAGGGTGCTTCCTTTGTCCTTTCCTGCGCCTTCACCAGGGTACTTGGGATTTCTTTCTCATTTTAAAATAAGTTTTATATAAGCATTATAAACATATTGTGTAGTTCTTTTTGAAATATCAGGAACATATATATTAGATTTTAGCAAGACATACCATGAATCACAAAAATTGCACATTCTTGTAGCATGTCTCTCAACTTGTCTTCCAACGTTATTTTGCAGATGTGTTGCTCTTTGCAGCCTTGGTATTTGGATCTGTGAGGAACTAGTTCATGAATCACATCATCCTCAGATCAAGGAAGCATTGAACGTGATATGTGTTTCTTTAAAGGTGAGAGTCTTAACACTTTTACAATATGTATTGCCTTAACCTTTTACATGTAAAGATGCTTTGCCTTTTCAAAGTCATCATCACATTTTATCATCCTTACTTCACAGTCTCATTTTCAGTCCTTACAAAAGACTGAATTCAGTTTAACTGGTAAATCTCTACTCTGTCGAAAGAGATCTTCTATAAGTTTGGAGGAAATGGTGTGCTGTGAAATAAGATGGTGGACCCCTATCTTAATATATATCATTAAGCACTTCATGCTAACCTCTGCCCTTTGGAGCGTAGTAGTTTATCCATCATCCCAGCTTTCATACATAATCCTTGCAATTCAGGTTTCAGCAAAACCACTACTGGCTTTGTCTGACTTTGTGCAGCTATAACCTCTTCCCACATCCTAGACCCAAGCTGCAGCACGGTTTTCTGCATCTGTTTGTAACTAGATCTAGGAGCCTGTTGTGCATTAACCTTGGGTAAGGGCCAAATTCCCACCCAGCCGCTCACTCACTCCCCCTTCTCAACAGGACAGGGGGAGAAAGCAGGATAAAAAATCTTGTGGGTCAAGATGAAGACAGGGAGATTGCTTACCAGCTAACATCATGGGCAAAACAGATTTGACTTGGGGAAATTAATTTAATTTATTGCCAGTTAAAATAATTTGGACAGTGAGAAACAAAAGACAAAATCTAAACCACCACCTTCCTCTGCCCTCCGCCTTTCTCAGGCTCAACTTCACTCCTTTGTTCCCAACTCTTCTGCTTCTTCCTGCCCCCTCCCAAGTATTGCAGAGGGGATGGGGAATGGGGAGTTACAGTCAGTCCATAACAGTTCCTCTTTGCCACTCCTTCCTCCCTGTTCCAGTGGGGGTCCTTCCGCTGGCTGCAGTCCTTCAAGATAAGCCTGCGCCAGTGTGGGCTGTCTGTGGACTGCCGTTCCCTCAGGAAATACCCAGTGCTGCAATGTGGGGTGCTCCACAACTGCAGTGTGGATATCTCCTCCGGCATGGTCTTTTCCATAGGCTGCAGAGGAGTCTCTGCTCCAGCATTTGGAGTACTGCCTCCCCCTCCTCCTTCTCTGACCTTTGTGTTCTCCTGCTGTTTCTCGTTCCTTCTTTTTTCCCTTCTCTGCCTGTGTGGTGCTTTTGCTCTTTCTTAAATATGTTTTCACAAAGGCGCCACGCATTTGGCATATGGGCTCAGCTGTGTCCTGTGGTGGGTCCATTGCAGGGCTGGCTGGAACCTCCCGTGTCTGGCACAGGGCAGCCCCCAGCGTCTTATCACAGAGACCCCCCTGTAGCCTCTCCATTACCAAAACCTTACCGTGTACACCCAGCACAGATCCATATGAAGACTCTGGACTACAGAAGTGCCGGAATCTTTCTTCCTTTCCAGCATTTGTTCTGTTGTTTAGGCTAGCCCTGGGTGCCAAGGGAACTCACGTTCTTCCCTAGTTGGCATCCTTGGTTCCCCGTCTTTGATTAATAGTACTCTTAAAGCCTCCATGGTACGTTCTTCTGACATACTGCAAAAGGGAAAGGCCAGAGTAGAGAGGAAAATGGAAGGGATCCCAGTTTTGGGAGCCATCTGCCATCATATGCACAAAGCCTGTCCCAAGCCAAGTTGTGCCTTGTACTCTTTGGCTGCAGGACTGAGCAGAGCATCCAGCGTAAGAGCGGGACAGAGAAGAAAGTGGGAAAATGCCAAATGCAAAGGCCAAGAAGAACTTTGCTAAAGTTTCTCATGCTTCCTGCTCACATGACCTCTTCTTGCCCCTACCAGCCAAATCCCATTATCCCCATATCCTCACTACATGGTGTGCTGGTTGGCAGCCAGCTGAACATTAGCCAGCAGTGTGACCAGGTGGCCAAGAAGGCCAACAGCATCCTGGCCTGTATCAGAAATGGTGTGGCCAGTGGGAGTAGGGAAGTGATTGTGCCCCTGCACTCAACACTGGTGAGGCCCGCACCTCAAGTAGTGTGTTCAGTTTTGGGCCTCTCACTACAAGAAAGACATTGAGTTGCTGGAGCGTGTCCAGAGAAGGACAACAAAACTGGTGAAGGGTCTGGAGCACAAGTCTTATGAGGAGCGGCTGAGGGAACTGGGGTTGTTCAGTCTGGAGAAGGGGAGGCAGAGGGGAGACCTTATCACTCTCTACAACTACCTGAAAGGGGGTTGTGGTGAGGTGGGTGTTGGTCTCTTCTCCCAAGTGACTAGTGGTAGGATGACAGGAAATGGCCTCAAGTTGCACCGGAGGAGGTTTAGATTGGGTATTAGGAAAAATTTCTTTACTGAGAGAGTGGTCAAACATTGGAACAGGCTACCCAGGGAGGTGGTGGAGTCACCATCACTGGAGGGGTTAAAAAAACGCATTTCAGGATATGGTTTAGTGGCCTTGGTGGTGTTGGGCTCATGGTTGGACTTGTTGATCTTAGAGGTCTTTTCCAACCTTAATGATTCTGTGGTTCTGTGATACTTTCTCTGCCTGTTCACTTCTGAGTTTGAGAGCCATTGCATTATGCAGTATTGCTTCTCAGCCCCGGGCCAGATATTTAGAGATGTAGAGTACTTAAGCCACATGTGTGGAAGCGCTGGAGGATGTTTGATTTCCTGTAGCAAAGTGCTTTTCTATGCTCATTCCAGGACAGCACCTGTTAGAAAAAATCTGAATCCAATGATGGGTTAAGAGTTGGCATCAAAGTTTATGTGAATAAGCTACCTGTTGAAAGGGAATAATGAGAACTCTGATTTTGGTGAGAAGTAAAGAATATCTGTTCTTATGGCTATCATTAAGATTTATTTCTCATTTTTTGTGAAGCATGCTGCAGCACCAGGTAATTTTAGTTTTTCAGAAGGATTTAGCTTGTCCTTTTTATAACAGGTGTGGTGGGTTGGCCCCAGCTAGGAGCCAAACTCTCATCCAGGTGCTCACTCACTCACCCACCTCCGGTAGGAGCGGGGAGAACAGACGAAGAACAGCAGGGTGTCCCTGGCTCCTTTCCACAGAGGCCACCCCTGCAGCCCCCTGCTACCAAAACCTTCCCCCCTACAACAATACGATCAGTCTTTGGTAGTCACCGTTCTGCATAAACACCTTCACATTAAGTTCTTGAAATCCAGGACGATTTACTGTTCCGGAATTTGCTGTTCTGACTGAATCTATTAAACATAGCTAGTATGCATAGTGATTCTCACTCAGAAATGCAGCTTGCTCAGATACAGCTAGTTCATTGTGGAGCAACCCCTAGAAAATGCCTCTGAATAGAAGAAATTTTTCTGACATTTGTCTGTCTTTCCTGTTGTGAATGTCAGTTTTCACTATTCAGAAACTAGTCTTACCGGGTTTCAACTCTGGTCGTGAGATATATTCCTTTCATCATGTCTGTTAAAAAGCTGCACTTTTTTGGGTTTTTTTTTTTCCTTTATGAGTGTTTTTGTTTTCCTACTTTTTGGAAAAATTTTTCATAATTGTTAATATTTTATGGAATAATTATAATATTATTAAATATTATTAAAATTTTTATTTTCTAGCCTTCTGCAAATCTGCATGTTCATGAACAATATCTTCAACTTCTTAAATATGTCCCAATTCCTACATGCTCTTTGTTTACATCAAAATCCAATGAATAGTCTAGTCTTTCTGTATATACACGTTGATCAAAATCGGGGTGTATACTCGTTCTACATGGCTTGCGTCAGATGTTGTGAACTAACTCTTCTTTTCAGCAATGGGAATCTGAGAAGTATCTTAGCAAAGCAGCTGATCACATCCTGCAAAGCAGGATTTGAGTCTACATCTAAAATGAGTAGCTGCAGGGCTTTTAGTATTAGACTCTAAATTGCAATTTCCTGTTTTGCAAAATCACATTCATCCTTTGCAGCTTCACTAATACTCTCTTCCAGGGTTTTTCCCTTCCTTTTTAATATCCCTTAACTAGTACATTTTATCAAGTTCCTGTGCAAGTTTGGTATTAGGCAAATTATGCTGTTTTTATCTTGCTTCTGCAATTTATCAAAGTTTGAACTATTTTTAATCCTGACATTCACTGTGATTTCTCTTCATTTTTTTTGATGTATTTATTAAACCAATTATTTGTATCTCATTTATATTAAACATAAATTACTTCTTGAATAAAAAGACAAAGATCTTTGTATTTCTACTTTGCTTTGCTTTGTGTTGGCAAAAGCATCCAGAGCATGTTGGCTTTTCTCCTGTTCTGAGCAGTGGTATACATTCGCAATAGAGTTTAATCATGAAATGAAAAGTTCATAAATATATCATGGGAGAAGCAAATTAGCTGTCCATTTGTTACCTAAGCAATCTCCTGGCTTTCAAATAGTCGGAGATTTGAACTCCTAGAATGGATTATTTTTTTATTTTCAGGAGAAATGAATGGATAGGGAGTTGTAGTCTTAGTCCAACTTTACTGATAAGAGCAATCAACCAAATAACATTGAATAGAAATGTTAGCAAAAGTTATATGCCTATTTCTGAAATTCGGAAGCATATTCAGAACTGCAGTCCAGCAGCTCAATCTGAATATAGCTAGCACTTCTCCCAGCAGTGTGGCCATACTGCTGTATCTGTGTTAACCGCTTCTGAAGTCTGAGCCCAAAGGGTCTTAACCAGCCATCCAGACCCCTGCATCTTCTCTTTATATTGTGCTCCTCTCAAAAATGCTGCAGATGTGTTGTACAGGCTTAGTTGAATGAGTTGCCGAATAAAGGTTATTTGCAAATATGGACGAGGTTAAACTACTAATGTAACATCCAGAAAGCAATGGACCCTCGCAAAAATGAAAAGTATGTCAGAAATATCCTTCCAAGAAAAACCCTGAGGGTTAGGTACCAGGCAGAGTGCCAGTTCACTGAAAGCTTTTTTTTTATTTTTCCCATCAAGTAACTTTTAAAAAATTATGCCCACCGTTACACTACTATATATAAATATATAAAATCATATCCAAGTAGTGAATTCTTATGCTCTATAACATACAGCATTTTCCTGAGGTAGAGAACTGAACTGCTGGTGAAATGTTTGTAGCATTGCACAGCCATCTTTGTGCCACCTCTGAAGGCTCTTGGAAGAGACGTCAGAACAAGGCAGCTGCCTTGAAAGGGGTGAATTGTTTTGCTGTCTAGCATAAGCCCAGTGTTGCTGCTTGAGTTTAGCAAAATGTCCTTCCAGGACACACAGCTATAATTGTCTGTTCTAAAGTGGCTGTGCATTCTTTTGCAATGTCATATATTGACCATGCTGGGACAGATTTCTGAAGTAGATGAAGGGTTTGATCTGTTTGGACCAATCCCCTTATTCTTGATCAAAACTTCCTACCTGGTGCTCTTCACATGAACAAGAAAATTTGAGTGCACAAGATTTGAATTCCATTCATATTCATTACTTCATAGCCTTCAGCCTTTTGTGCCCTTTCTTAAATTAAAAATTAAAAAATGAAAAAGTCTCTTCAACCAGAAAACAGAAAGGTGTTAACTAATTTGCATAAACCTACACTAGAAGTTGTTCACTCATCTTCATTTTAGAGCCTGATGACCCTCTTAAAAAAAAAAATAAAAAATAAAAAAAGGAAAAAATGCTCCCTGTTTTTAAGTAGCGAATGGCTGATTACTCAAAGACTCTGAAAAGTCTTCAGGCCTCTTACACAGGTAATTTTTTTCTTAAATTCAGTGATCTGGATACTCTGAATTAAGCTACTCTGGATTGTCCATCACTTTTGTCCTCTCCAGTGACTTTGGGGTTTTCCTGCAAGCTTGTAAGGATGTTTCCAGCAATCTGGATTTGATCTCAAGTTCTGTAATCAAATTGTTATGCTTTCAATTTTATTTAATTTTTTTTTGGTTGTTACTCAAGCTTGAACATTAGAATCTGTACCCTGCTTACTGTGCTCTTACAGTGTACAGTGTCTTACAGCATGGAGAGAGGCTCTCTCATGAGTGATAAAATATAATGGTGTTCCTGTCATAAGCTCACAGAAGATTTGCAGATGTAAAATGCCCACCATGTTTTAGTTAAAAGCCAACAGTAGTGTGAAACGGCATTCATTGAAAGTCACAACAAGAATTAACTCCTCTGTGTACGCTGGTTTCTGTGTCTCTGGCTGAGTTGTCAGAGCCATTCATAGTCTTTCTTTATGCTTACATAGCTACCACAAATAAAAAATGTTAACTAAAGCTTCATACTGCATACTTTTGCTTATGCTTGTACTTTAATGTTTTTTTCAAGACCTTAAATATTAAAAATGATAGCTCTGCTTTGATATGAAGCTGGCCTAAGGCAGAGTTTTCTTCCAGTGTATTTTCCACCTTTAAAATTTCTGCTATTCAAAAAATTTATTCTGAAATCCTTAGTTTTCTGTTCAAGCTTCATTGCCCAGGCATTGCAGGTTTCTTAATGCTTTTTTTTTTTTTTTAAGGTTTGTGAGATATACCCTTCCCTGAAAGGTTAATAGAACTGGACTGATTAAGAAAACAATCTAGGAAGCAGAAAAATTAAATCTTAAGTATTTTTGCAACATAATTACCCTTTTCTGGGTTCAGAGGTAGACACTTGGCCAACTTGCAGCACATACCTATGACAGCTTCACTGCTAAGTAAAGGGAGATCAAAACATATAAACTACTTTTTAATTCTGTTACTAATGCAGGAATTCCAATGTCACGCATCTTCATTGGAGAAATAAAACAGGATTTGTCATGATTAAAGCATGAATTACCTAATTGTTTTCTGAGTGATTTGAGATTCATCAGTATTATGGTTTGGAATACTTGTTTTCAGTAAAGACAAAGTATTTTCTCGAATAACAATGTATCTGAAATCTTTTTCTTGGGGCTGTTGCATATTATTTTTTCTTGTGTGTAGTTTCTGCTGTCTTTTGAAGTCTGTAGTTTTGTTGTGCTGATCACCATTTTTCTCAGATTTGTCTTTAGCTCAGATTTGTAGGATTGTAAAATTCACTTCGTGCTTGTTTGGTGGACAGTTTAATGTTTTAAGGCAAGTGCAGTGACGGAAGAAGCCTCAATTACATGTCATGTGCATTAACAATTTAGGGAAACATCTCCCTGTCTCTTCATTTCTTTGTTTTCCCACTTAGGAGTGTAGATCAGCACGTGCATCCACTCCCAAAGCTGGGAGTAACTGTACAAACGCATCCACTTTTGCCTTGACGAACACAGTAACTTAAACATTTTAGTAACTGTTGAAGGCAGGCCTCAGTGCAGCAACGTTTTCCTGCCTTTGAAAGGTAAGAGAGGAAAGAGGAGTTAAGCACAGAAGCTGAGGTGCGTTCACTTCCATTCAGACATGCGCTGTACACAGCAGGCACTAACAAATAACAGAACACTTAGTCTCAGTACTATGCCCTGCATTTTGGATATTCGTCTGTTCACCTACCTTGGTTCTCAACAAAGACCTCTGATTTCAGAATTGGATCCTTGTTTTTTTGCAGTGATGTGTTAATATTAATAATCATTAAGGTAATAAGAAATTAAAAATTTGTTCTTCCTGGCTTCATGGTACTGTACTATAACCAGTCTGAAGTTAGCTAGGAGTCTCCCCTCCTCGTTCCCTCATTGTGTGCAACTCCATGATTGTCTGTCCCATAACCAAATGTTAGCTGCTAACATTTGGTTATGACTATAAAATAATTCCTTTTAAATTTTGCAAAATTTAATTCTGTTCCTCCAATAAATAGGTACATAAGGAACTATATGTATAAAACCATCACCAGAACTCCTGGCCACCTTATCACCTACGTTATGTGAAACGTAGTCATTGTTACTGGGTTGTGTTCTCTTTTCTAGTTTCCAAATAAAACAGTAGCCCAAGTTGCCTGCAGTATGCTGAACATGCTGATACATTATGTACATAGACTTCAAGTGTATCAAGCTGATTCACCTTTAAGAATTATTCAGGTAAGTAATTTTTTAAAATTTGAAATTTTAAATTATTTTAAATATAACAGTAAAATGTGTTTCACTGAAATTAAAATACGAGAATATTGACAAGCATGTTTCACAAAATGTTAAGTTAATAGAAACATAATTTTATTGCATATTGTGTGAGTTCACGTTGCGCTGACTTGCTGACTCCAATATTAAGATATAAAGTGGTTTTATGGTGCTTATTTTTTCTCCAATATAACGATATTGTTTACCTGAGAATATTGTCAATAAAGCGCAATTCTTAAAGATATTAAATATCTTCAAATATGTTTATTTAACTTTAGTGAGAAAGTGATTCCTTAAAGATGGGTCTGCAATTGTATTTTGCATATCCATATGCAAAACACTTTGCATTAAAGTGTTTCACTATGAAGCAAAAATCATTATTTTGAATACACTTTAAATAACAAGGAAGTAGATGATGGCCTCCGTGACTCTGAACCACAGAGAAAAGATAGAGCTCTCCCAGGTAACTAGAAAGAGAATTGTGTGGAAGCTCCTTAAGAGGTATAGCAAGCATTTCTCTGCTCCTCTGCAGTCATATGGTTGATTAAGTAGAGGCAGTAGAGAAATTCTAGGAGTTCTAAGAAATCATGGAGAGCAAATAGCCCCATACACAAACCCACATCACATTCCTTCCTGCACCCTACAAGTATGTTGAATCAAGTTTTCTTCCTGCCTGAATATTTGGAATAGCTGTGTAATTTCATTGTCCATAGTGCATCTGTGTCAGTCAAACAGATCATATTCCTTCAATGTCTTCTGTGAAACTCAGTGAAAAGGATTTTTTTTTTTTAAGTGGCAAAGAATATTGTAATTCGTCTCAAAATAACTTTGATAGAATTTAACCATGAGTTGATGGTTAAATGAGTCTAGAAGTTACCCATGTGTCACATTTACCTGCTTAAAAAATTATTTTAAATTTAAAAATTAGAATTGTATTTTTAAAGAAACTATGCTGTATTTTCCCCAGATTCTGATAGCAACTATTACCCATCTGTTACCCAGTACAGAAGCTTCCTCTTATGAACAGGACAAGAGGGTAAACATTTTTCATTTCTTTTTAATGTGTCAATTTAATCGCAAAGGTGTGTGACTTAGCATTGTTACAAAATTTAAGCTGTACCTTAAAGTAGGGATTCAGCTGTTTAAGTATAATATAGCATAGTCTTCTCAGAATTCCAGAAATTTTCTTTATGCAAGTAAATTTCTGATGTTTTTGTAGGAAAATAGGCATTTAAAAGTTATTGAGATTGATGGTTTTCAATAAGTAATGTTTTTCCTTATTGTCAGTGAACTTACAATCAAAGTAAGTAATGTAGACTTTTCAAACTTGTCTTATAGTGAAAATATGTTCTCAACTTGTAGAAAATACCTTTGAAAATATTTATAAGGTTATGATTTTTTTGCACTTTCTATTGTAAGTACATTCTTGAGCAAGATAGCCTGTAATCTTCAGACGAATTTTTGTATTTTCAGTGGGCCTGAGTCCCCTAGCTAAGACAGGCTCCTTCTTCACCTGATAACAGTAGTATTTTCTGCCTCCTGAAAGCTGTATCTCTTCTGAATTATTTGGCTTTGCTCTAGGACTGTGGGACACAGTGGTCATTTAAACTTGGGCACTTTGGTGCAGTTTGTCGCTGGCAACTCTGTTGTTCTGGGCCACCCATTCCTGCGGGAGGTGGCATTCACGGCTTCCAGAGCTCTGTTTTGACTCTCCTTTTTGCTTGCGAGGAGGCAGTGGCTGTTGTAGACTACAGCAGTATGCCAAGCTAGCCACCTTTCCACTTGAGATGCTTCCCATAAGTCAGTAAGTTTCCCCATGAACTAATGGAGATCATTGTACGTCAAATATCGTTATCAAAAATTGTCCTACCTAGTTTGGCAAACTTGGTCCTAATGGGTTTCTTAAAAAAAGGTTTAACATAAAAATACTCAGAGGCCTTCATCATTAGGTTTATTATATGGTGCCTCTGAGAGATAAAAGTTGTAATGTATTATGTGAAATGAGTTATGATGTTTATAGGTCACATATTAGTATTAGTTAAATGGATTTTGTTTGAAAGACTTCTATTTAACTTGGGACATATTTTAGAGAATCTTGCAGCTATTTGTCTGAATTGTTTCCTCTTCAGCTTTTAAATATTAAAAATAATTATTTGAAGCCAGTAAGTTATTAATAATTTGGTGTGCACATGTGTCTTAATCTAATTCTGTTCTACAGTCTTTAAAAACATCCCCTAGAGGGAGTTGGTTCTTTTGCTGAGTAGCCTACAACACAGAAGGCAGTTGGATTTCTTTCAGATGATACCTGGTGCTGTGTTGCGTTATTGACATGTTGTGAAAGAAATTCTGTGTTGTTTATAAAGCACTAAATGGAGCTGAAATAGTTCAGTTTTGTGTAATCCTTGATTCACTTTACAGTGAAGTTTATATGCAGAATGGTGCATCAGCCTTAATTTGTACCTGTCTAATCTGTCATTTTAAAAACAGCACCCTACAAATCAATTTTGAAAAATCATGGGTATCCTCTTACACACAGTATCTGCTTGCGGACTGACCATGATGAGAAGCTGCTGTATGGATCGTCTTTGTTAAATATCTCAGTAGCCAAAGTTTTTACGGCTGCCGTAGGTTTTGAAGATACAGTGGCTTTTAAACAAGTGTGACCTGCCATAACTGCAGAAGGCTGACTCTACTGAATTGAGAAAAGAAAGTAAAACAGAGAAGTAAAATACAGTGATAAATATGAAGTAGCAAGTGCTGGTTTAATTGATTTGTAATTGAAAGTGTTTGTTCCAGTTGGTGGTTTCTTTACTTCTGTGCTTATTGGATTGGATAATGGCCTTGCCGTTAAAGACCTTGCTGCAGCCCCTTCACACTACAGGAGCAGAAAATGATAAGACTGAAAGATCCGTTCTTAATTGTATATATAAGGTACATGTTTCTTTACTTGATAAATGAGAATTTCTATGTATGGAGGTACTGTCAGTTTTCATGGAAATGAAGACAGAACTTTTCTGTAAGCTGACCTCTGTTCTGTTGCTGAAATGTGGAGTGCTGTCTTAGTTCTTGTATGTTTTACTCTAACTGCTTGATCTTTGGTATATTTGGAACTGTTAATTTTGTCTTATGTTTAACCAAGTTACTTTTTGTATCATACCGATAGCAAACATTTGTGTTGTAAGAGGGCAGCTATACATTTAAGACGAGGAAGTAGCATTTTTATACCAAGCAATTTTTTTTAGCAATAAGCAAAGTCAAAAGCACTAAGTTGTAATTGCTGTCTGTAGGGACCACAGAACAAAGTTAGGGTTTTTTTTTTCGCAAGGGAAGGGGATTAAAACCTCCAGCAGCTTAGACCTAGTATATGTAATTAAAGAAGATAGGAGATCTAAAAATAAAGGTAGCTTAGTGATTTGTTTTAAGTTTTGTTTCTTGTTTCTTTATTGTTAAATTCCACTTCAGTGTAGACACTGTTTTAACAATTTTCTTTGCAGACCAGAGTTTGTTTTTGTAAATATTAAGCATCTAAAATTTTCCAACATTTTGTTCTGCCTCCCTGGTTCTAACAAATCAATTAAAAATTTTAAATAAAAATAAACTTAATTTCTTATAGAACTATCAAGTAGAAATTTTAGTACTTAATGTCATGAACTGTTTCTGTTCTAGGTTCTGCATGGATGTGTCTATGGATCTCAGTGTTTTAGCAACCCTAAATATTTTCCTCTAAGCCTTTCTGATTTGGCATGTGTGGATTACGATCCTTTTATGCATTTAGAAAGCTTGAAGGAACCAGAACCACTGCATTCTCCAGACTCGGAGAGGTCTTCTAAACTTCAGCCAGTCACTGAAGGTTTGTCAAATTGCCTAAATACATTTTCTTTCAAAAAGATTTTGTCTTGGTTTCTACTATTGAAGTGTTTGTCTAAAGCATAAGTTTTAAATTGTACCTAGCCACTAGGTAAGAACCATCATCATGGAATGAGCTAACATAATTTTGAGCAATTACTGTTTGATTAACTGAAATAAGTATCTTCTGAACAACATGAAGATCGATTTGATATGGATTCTTCTGTGCGCTGTGTATCAGCAGAAAGTATTAAGTACTGCAACATGGATAAACATTGCTTTTCATTTTACTTTCAGTAAATTAATTTATTTTTTCCATAATTTTGCTCCTTTTTCTAAAAATATTTTGGGATTTTTTTTTCCTATCTGAGCTTGCAATATTGAAAGCTCTCTCTGATTTTTTTTTTTAACCTATCGTAATTTGTTGTCAATCTGTTTACAACCACAGAGTTACCTAAAAAGAGAGAGATTTTCTCTCACTTGCTTAGAACTTTAAGAGACCTGGGAATTAACATTTTCTTCAGGACTCAAAAATAGAAATAAAGACTCAAGAAATGAAGCTACAGGGGAGTAGCATGTATCATGCAGTGTGTCTAGTAAATATCAAATGGCTATACTGGGAAGAAAATAGAAAAAGATGAGATTAATACTGATACCAGAAACTCTGTGTATTGCTATTCTCCCTCCATATTAAGTTGTTCCATTTAGGCTTTCTTAAAAGTATCAAGAACCAGATAAATGCAGACGCTCTTTGTAGCAGCTGTGTGCTAACAGCAGGTGATTTTGTGGTCTGTAGTGACTACGTGCTGTTTTTTATGTAGAGAAAATGGCTAATCATTGTGCCCTTGTCTAAGGCATGCTTCATCATCCTCAAGTACTTTTTTGGCCAAAGAATTCTAAACATAGAGCTGTCCCCTAATAAGCTCAGTATTGGATTGAACAAGTCTGATTTGAGAACTATTGGCAGGAGGAGCTGTAATTATTAAATTTACTGAAGAATGAAGCAAGGTACTATAGTTGGCTTTTTGTCAAATGGCTGTGGTCTTATTAGTAAAAAGTAATCATCTGCTGGGTCAGAATGAAAGAGGCTTCGAAGGATTCATTCTGTCCTAATTACAGTCTCACCTATACATATTATGTAAAGCTAATATTTAAAGCATTTGCCAGAATTAACTTCCACTGCATGTTCTATTACAGCGTAGTGAATTGTAGTAGCTTTTTATGCCTGGCATCTTTTGTATTCTGTAATAATCTGTAATTATGGGTTAGCAGCAAATGCCATGTGGCTTGTTTAATCTGACAATCTGAAAAGACAACCCTGAATAGATTTCTTTTTAAATGAATATAGTCGCACAAAGCCTTAGCATCGATATCTTCATTTTGCATTTCCATACGTGATCTGTTCTTTTTATGATTTCTTGTTAAATTTCTAAATAAAAGTAATTTTAGATGTTCCTTTTTTCTTTCCAGAAAAGAGGGAAACGCCCCATATGTTTTTAAAGTTTCAGGGCTCTGGAATTGTAAGTCAGATCGTGAAATTTAATTGGCAAACTACAGCATTATAATGCAACCTTGGTCTTGCAACCTTGGCACTTCTAGTCCGCGTTGCCAGGCAGAGAATAAAATTGGCAGTGCTTAACCGATTCCACAGCATGTGTTCTCCCTGGCATTGTTGGAGGAATGAGAGGAGTAAAGTTAGTGGATAACAACCAGTCTGGGACTTGATCAAGACAGGGGGTCAATTAGTGTAAGACAGCAGCAGAGCAGCATGCCAATGGGTCAGCCTCTTTTTTTTAGTAGACTAGAAGTGGTATCATGATACCTTTTTTGAAGGAATGGAAATGAGCAGGATGGCAATCGTACAGAAATCAAGGGAAGTTCTACAAAGACAGCATGGGGATTGCTAGACTCTTTCCTTGGGTCACAAGCAAAGCTGAAAGTACTGAAATGCCAGAATTCTTAAGACAGGGTGCTTTTGATCAGTTTAGTAGATGTGACTGACATACTCTGTTATGCCTCCAATTGTTCAAGGTCAGATCCATCACAAGTTTTATGGACTGTTAGCCACAGTATGACGTGGTATGAGACCGTGAAAATAGGGGACTTTCAGTGATACAGCTGTGTGGTGGGGACAGGACCTATTGAGAGGCTGGAGCAAGCCTTAAAAGTCAGCACAAAGATTTGGTAAATCCTCTGGAAACAAGGCGATGTGGGGAGAGAAGAGGACTATTCCTCTCTGTTTCAAGTAACTTTCCAAGTGCTGACTCTCACAAGGAATCTCTTGTACCCAGGATTATCTGTGAAATTGTCTTTGTCCTCCTTTCTGTAGGTTTCACGTAAAGTGATAGATTGTAGTATAAGATACACAAAGATGAATTTTGAAATCAAGTGTTAAGTGTATTACAGTGTCATATTTAAACCAGAATGAACTTTTAGCAGCTGACTATAAAGACATCAGTAGGAAGCTTTTCTTTTATCATCAGAACTTGCAGACAGCAAGTCTGTGGTACTTTCATACATCTAAGGAATCACAGGGCTTGTCCATATGAAGGTTGATGATCTATTCCTCTAGCTAGTATCAGTAACAGCTTCCTCTAGCTACAGTACATGCATACAAGCGCTGCCTTTGCTGCTTAACCACACCTAACTAGCCTGAATTCAGTGTCACACAGACAGGGGTATGCTTTCTCCAAGGACAGTATAGCATTATAGCCATTCACTGTACAGTTTAGATATGCAAAAGCTAACTTGGACTGCATTGTGCCATGATCTGCTTACCCGCTTCTGATCTTTCACCTGTCATTACAGGACCATTAATATATATGAGGGAGATTAAAATGCAACTTCTCCCTAAAAGCTTTTTTTCTTGTTTATATTAGATCATGCAAGCATTTAGGAAAAAGTAAAATTGAGTTTTTTGCGACCCTTGTGTTGACAGGGAAGTTGATTACATGAAAATAGGTAGCATTAAACAAAAAAATGCTATGCAACTTGTCCCTGCTCAGTGCAGAAGGGTTGGACTAGATGACCTTTAAAGGTCCCTTCCAACCCAAACTATTCTGTGATTCTATGATCTTCTAATGTTAATAGTAAAATCAGACTATTGAATAAAGTCTAGTTGTGAGGAAATAATATTCTATGGGAATTTTATTGCAATTATAGGCAAAAACATTTGGAAACCTGTTCTTCATAGATCAAAAATCTCTTAGAGTTGTGATTGGAAGAGGTAGTAGTTGCATTGCGTAGATACAGTGGTCCATCAGTTATTGATTTCGTGGAGTTTCCCCCATTTGTCATATTTCTCCAAACAGATTTTAAACTCTTTTGCATAGATTGATCATTTTTCCTAATATATTTCAATTTCTGAAGTTGTTTCCTCCATCTGATGTTTAGTCTTAGTTTTATTTAAAAATTAGAAATGTAAAGTACTGTTAAGGCTTTGCTGTTTGCCTTTTTACTGACAGGTGACAAAAAGTACACTTCAAAAAAAAAAAAAAAACCAACACTTTATACACGGTGTGTCCAGATTAGCACAGTTCGTGTTTTGTGAGGGCTGTTCTAGAGATGGGTTCTTTATAACCCCATCTCTGTATACCTGAAGCTTAAAATTAGAAAGGAGTGAGACTTCCTTAAGCTAATGTAAAATACAGATAGCTAAGCCAAACTGAACTTAGGCTCCTTTTAAACATAATGGAGAAAAAGAAGAGTTTCCAGAGAGTGATTCATCCCATTTCCCCAATTTGGGCTTCTAACTGAAATGAATCAGTCTGTACAGGTGCATCATTCTTTAGATAGCTAAAAGGGTGACAAGAGTTAAATTCCACCCTCAGTCATTACTTTTTCCTTCTACTACATAACTGTAGTTGTTTAGAAGCTGTTCAGCCAAAGTTGAATTAAAGAGTTAACAACATATCTTAAGGAAATTCAGGAATCCTCCATTCATGCCACTGATACAAATTACAGGTGATGGACCTTCAGCCTTTCGACAAAAGAGGTAATTTCAGGGACTGCGAAAAATAGTCAATATAACATGCTTCTAGCAAATTACCAAGTGATCATGTACACATATAAATTACATTGCCCAAGCAAAAGACTGTACCATTTTAAAGAGAGCAGACTTCACTCAGGAAGACAGGTTGGCAAAGCAGTCAGCTAGACTGCTTCAATGTGTAAAGGTATAGCTTAATTTGTAGAATTTGTGGTAAGGCTGTGATGGCTTGCATTATTGTGTATTTTGATCTGCTCTCCAGAAACAAGGACCATGGTTTAGAACCCAGTTTTAAGAATTCTAATATATTGAATGTCCAGTTGTTCCTGACTGAGATGTGCTTCTAGGAACAAATTACTAGTATGTACCCTTTAAGCTGCGAATTTAATTTAAAATTCTCATACTTTCAAAAAGCATTACTGGGTTTGGTTTGGGTTTTCTTGTGAAGGGAAACTCACCAAAATCTTATTTGCTGTGCGGCAAAAATGTTTCAAGACTGCTTTATTTTATTTCAACATAACAGGTTACATCTTACAGTTTACTTCTCAGTATGCTTCTCTTAATACTTATGGTTTACGTTTTCTGTGTCATTTTTAGATCGACAATACTGTGTTCTGAGAGGAAACACACTAAAAAGTACTGTTCTCATTTTATAAAAGAGACAACAATAGATTTATAATCCAATTCCTTTATTTTTTTATTTTAATTCAAGAGTAAAATTTCTAGAGAAAGACTGTAGTAGGACTAGGAATGGACCTTCCAAATTTAAATTTGACGTTCCATTCTTTGTTTCACTGTATCACCTTTCTTTTATATATGTCCCTCAGGCTTCTAAGGGAGTAAATTCATGCACATGGGCACAATACGACGGTCAGGTTTGAGATCTTCAGGGTTTGCCAAAAACACTAATAGTAATAACTTACATGCTAACAGGTCCCTCTCATTTCCTCAGGTTTTTCAGCAGAACTTCACTGAAGGCATTTAACCTACACAGTGTGAGACTTCAGGTAGCTGGGAAGCTCACATGTCTTTGCCCCTAGGAACCTGAGAAGAGTATTACCTTACTAACCTGTGCAGTGCCAAGTGCTAAACACTTCGCATAAAAGTCCTGACAAAAGATGAGCCAGCCTCTGCATTGTCCAGGTGCTGGTTGGTACTGAACTGATACATTATTCTTCAAGCATCCAACTTATTTTCTCTTTGTCTTGTATAAACTTGCTCACAGTTCCTTCTTTTATTTCAGCAGATGGCACTGTAACTTAATTTCCTTGTATGCTATCAATATCTGGACATTTAATTCGGCTTCACTGCATGTTTTTGTGTTTGTAAATTTTAAACCTTAAGAAGGTTATAGGTAATAAAAAAATAATATCTAATTCATTTATATTGGTTTTCAAGGCCTTAATTAATTAAGATAGTTGAGTTTATCTGAGTTTTGGAATAGTGTAAAAATTGATTTTTCCAACTATTAACACGATGAAATGTTTCCCTTTTTGCAGTTCAGAGCTGGTGGTCCCTAAAGGTAGAGAAGAGCCTGAATCCCAAACATCTATTACATGTTTTACCCAAATCTGGGGGGGGGGGGGGGGGAAGTGAAGAAGT
>NW_010538390.1:84297-113411 GCF_000687285.1 Phaethon lepturus
GGCAAATATGTACTAATTGTTTACTTTTGCTGATGAAGAATGCATCCAGTGCTTCAGAAACTAAAGATCTGTCATGACAGCCAGTATGCATTACAAATTTGCCTTTATTTTTCTAGTTAAACCAATTAAGACACCTTAAACTGCAAAAATAAATTTGTTTATTAAACATTAGTTTTTATTGTGTATAAATACACAGTATAAAGGGAGTTGAGTTAATTATACCATACTTAGGCGTCCTAGAGGTTACATGTTGTCAGTAAATACTGAACGAAAAAGTAACAGAACGTTCAGAAAGTTCTAGTTTGATGGATTTTTGGTGAAAAAGAAGGTGGGAGTTTTCAGTGTTTAATATAGTTTAAAATACATGATGTAATCCTGAAGAATACAGTCTTGATTTATCTTCCCCTTGTAAATCCCAAGTTCAGGGCATCCAGGTCCTGTTGCAAGAGAGAGGCTGCAGATATATGTGCTTTGCTATATTGATCCTGTTTTCTCTTCTATAGTGTAATACTTTTGTGTATGGGTTCTTCAGTGGGTACCCTGAGCCAGTTGAGGGTTGTCTGCCTGACAGGGTCACGCTGACCAGCTCTGTACTTCATGAGTAATGTCGAGTGGCTTTGATAGAATAATCCAATGCCAATAAAGTACTCAGTTAACAGGATGTGGTATAAATATTAAGAAATTCCTTTTGTGAATTTAGATAATGTTGCATGCAAGTGGAAGGTATGCAACAAAGGAGGAGGTGGCAGAACTGTATTGAAATACCAGTACATCTCACAAGATGAATTTCACGTAAGAAAGGCGTAATTAACTTCTCTTTCTTCCTCCAACTTTTTCCAGACTGAAACTTCTTAAAATGCAGGTGGAGCATGAGATTTAAAAATTTTGCTACTGTTAGACTGTGTTCAGTATAGATAGCTTCGTCTTTGATTTGGTACTTTAAAATCATCCAGTATTATTCTCAACCTAACCTGCAGCTATATACTCCCTGGGGAAATTAAGATGGATTAGAGCTTTTGTGCATCTATGTTCCTTTGTTTTTCACAAGGTAATGATGTGTATAAAAATAAAAATCCATTGCAGTTGGAAATGGACTACTTACAGCACAATTATGTTTTCTACTTCATCAGCAATTTAATATTTATTTTCACTAGATTAAGAAACTCTGTACTTTACATAAACCATGCTGTTTACAAAGCTATGGTAAGGAGGTATGGTAGGCTGTAAAATCACAAAGGTGCAACTTTAACTATCTTACGATTTTTCTTCATGCTATTTGTATATGAGACCAGTGTTCATCAAAATACATATTTTTCCATTACTGAGTTGGCTGTATCCTAACCTTGCAGTGCTCATCCTCTGTTTAAGACTCAAAAGGAAGAGGAGACCGAACGAAATACTTAAATCTCAGTGTTGTTTTCTGAACTCTACTTTGAAAACCTGTCTTCTTTCTCTTGCAGTGAAAACTCACATGCAACAAGGATTAATTTCTGTTGCTGCTCGTACTGTGATAACACATTTAGTCAACCACTTAGGCCACTATCCTATGAGCGGAGGTCCTGCTATGCTAACCAGTCAAGTGTGTGAAAACAATGACAATCCATACAGTGAAAGTCCTGAACTTTCTCCTGAACTTTTTGAGAACCCAAACCTTCAATTCTTTGTCTTAAACAATACTTCCCTGGTGTCTTGCATACAAATCCAAGCAGAAGATGACATGCCTGGGGGAGGACTGTCTGCTGGACTTGCATCTGCTAATTCAAATGTTAGAATTATAGTGCGTGATCTATCTGGCAAATACTCATGGGATTCAGCCATTTTGTATGGACCATCATCTTTATGTGGATCTTCACAACAAACATCTTTTGCGCTTTCATTATCTCAACAAGATAAAACAGAAGATGCTCTTTCATCTTTTGAGCATGTGGAAGATATATCTGCAAGGGATGGAATTACACTCCAAGTAAAAAGGAAATTTAGAGACACTGTACCGACATGGGATACTATTAGGGATGAAGAAGATGCCCTTGATGAGCTCCTGCAGTATTTAGGTGTTACAAGCCCTGAATGCTTACAGAGAACTGGTGTCTCACTCAACATTCCTGCTCCTCAGCCAGTCTGCATCTCAGAGAAACAGGAGAATGATGTCATCAATGCAATTCTGAAACAGCACACAGAAGAAAGGGAGTTTGTTGAAAAGCATTTCAATGATTTAAATATGAGGGCTATGGAGCAGGATGAACCAACCTCACAAAAGCCCCAGTCAGCATTTTACTACTGCAGATTACTTCTCAGTATACTGGGAATGAATTCTTGGGATAAAAGGTAAAAAGAAAAGACTAACAATTTAAGAACTTTCTTTTAAGGAATTGTGCTATTCTTACTGTGTAATAGCAGTTGATCATAGAGTGGGTTAAGGAAAAAATACTCCAAGCCAGCCAACAAAAGAGGAAAGGGGATGTGCAACTAAGGAGAAAATAGCAGTTTTCTTCTGCATTTCAACGTGTCATTTAGGGAGACAGGAAGGAGGAACCTGTTGCCTTTATTGCTATTTATGTTCTTTCCTTAGAACAGTGTTGGAAGGCAAATTGAAGGAGTGATATTTTTTCTAATAACCCTTTTGCCAACTGTACTAAGGAGTACTGCCATGGGTAAAGAAGGCATCTTTTTTGCTTTCTTTGCCTCCCATGTATGTTCCTGCAAAAATCATTACCTTTCTATGACAGAATGAGACTCTGAAAGTGTCATATTCTCAGCTATTGTGTTTCTGGACAGTGTCCTGCTGCTTTGCCTGCTAAGAGCATGCTTGCATGCAGCCTCAAAGCATTGCATCTGTGTTAGCTATTGAGAAAGATATATCCCCTATTATTTATTTCAACGTTGGCAATGTTTGGGTATTGTTTAGAACAACAGGAGACAAGCCATGTTCAGTTGCAAAAGTAATGTCTCTGTTTATGTCATTATTTTTGTGGGAGTGTAGTTAGGTGTATGTCTGCGTATACATGTGGATGTGTACAAGTATTAGCATCCTAGAATTTAAGGGTCTTTCTGAAATCTTCTTTTGCCGTACCTGTCAAATTCCGTATTAGAGGCATTGAAATATTTTCTTACTATGAAGGGAAGTGGATATTCTGTAAAACAAAAATAATCTCTGTCACTGAGGTATCACTGGAATCGGACACAATTTTGGTGTTATAACCCTTATTATTTGGGTCTTTAATTCCTCAAGGCAGTCTGGTTTTGAACAGTACTGCTCTTAAACTCATTCCACTGTGTTTTGTGGGAAACATCTTAAGCGTAGTTTAAAAGAAATTAAAAGTTCATTTCTTGCTCTAACATATTGTTTTGTTTTTATTTTAAATTGTTACAGCTGGCAGGGTGACTAGTGAGCTATGTTCTCTCCTCTTCTGCAATTCAGAATAGCAAAAGCTCTGTGTTTAATGCACAAACTCTCTAGGACAGTAGATTATGGGAGTATCTTTTGTCACTAAGTGTATATATATATATATTATGGCCTAGTAAAGTGTGCAGCTTATATATGCATCAAAAGGAGTCCTGTCTGTTCTTCTGTAGAGCAGAGATTGACTGCAGTTGGATGCAATAGGTTGACAGAAGAAAGTGGAAAGAAACAAAGATTATACCCAGGGCTATAACAGATATAGAAGATTTCCTGGAGTAAAAAAAATTGTTCCTATATTTTTGAAAAGATATCTTAATATTTTATATAAGAAAGGACTATTTTAAAGGCAAAAGCATTTGTTGCCTGTTCTTGAATGGACCTGGAAATGTTCTTGTACCATTCTTGTACTGTTCTGTATCCACCAGTAAACAGGTGATGAGAGTTACAAATTTCTCTATTTAGAAGGAGCTTTCATCTCCTGAAGAAAAATGAGAAGTTACTTCGAGAACTCAGAAATTTGGACTCAAGACAATGGTAAATACTATTAATGGCCACCTACATCTTTTTTTAAGTGTGCTTTTACTTAAATGGCTCTAATTGCATAGATGTGAGACTTGAACTAATTTTTAAAATAGTTTTGTAAATTATTCATGTATTTTGCACTGTATTGTTACTGGTGTTATATTGAAGTTACATTGGTGTCATTTGTGAAGTGAAACTCTACAAGTAGACTATCATGAGATAGAACCAACTTCAAAATAATTTAAAATTATGAACATTTGTATGCATAGCATGGAATAGTTTTAAAACTTTGATATATCAAAGTGTCCACGTTTTAAGCTTCGGCTAATTGTTTAGCTGTTTTCCAATGCTGTTAGTATTTAAAGACCTGGAATTCTAGTTGGACTTGTAGCACAGAATTAAAAACTTTGAATTGTTTTTGTAGAAGTTGAAATAAAATCCAGTGGACACTTTAGAAGTGAGAGAAACCATTTCAGTTGCTCCAGTGTCTAACAGCAAGCTGTGAACAGAAGACATTGCTATAGTACTTAAAGATTCTACTTTCAGTTGCATAAGCTGCATTTGCCATGGCATTTATGAGGCACTGTCGTTAATGGGCAGTGCAGTGTCGATAATGCCTGTGTTACAGGTTTTGCTCATGTTAGAAGCCCAGCTGTTCCATTAGCAACTGGTGCTGCCAGGACTACCATCCTACATCTTAGAAGTGACAAAAGGGGTAAATGCTGTTCATGTATAGCAACACTTTAGTCTCTAGAGAAGACCAGACTAGAAAAGACAGAATGGGAATATGAAAATATAGAAGGTATTCAAAAAGAAGCCATATAGTTGTGCTTTACTTCCACCACTGTCTTTTTTGGTGTTTTAAAAGCTGTGTTCTGTGTGTACTGTTTGCATATTTTGGTTTTGTATTAGTAAATGCACTGTCATGCAGTGAGCATCCTCTGTTTTACAGCCGAGAAACACACAAGATTGCAGTGTTTTATGTTGCTGAGGGACAAGAAGATAAACACTCCATTCTTACTAATACTGGGGGAAGTCAAGCCTATGAGGATTTTGTAGCTGGTCTTGGCTGGGAGGTATTTATTAAAATGTTTTTATCCTGAGTTTGTTTGCAGAGAAAATTACAGATCCCTTAGATATTACAGGTCTTTAGCATTGCTCACAAGTACTGAAATACACTGTTTTGCAGGTAGGATGTAGAGGAGAATTCTGGTTTTAATTTCATTAGCAATACTAGCTATTTAATTTTATAAGCTATTTAATTATAATACTAGCTATTTAATTTTAATTCTTTTATAAGAATTTTAAGCTCTTCCAATTTAAGAAAGTTTGGGCAGGCAGAGATGATTTTTAATGTGCAGTCCTGTACTTGGTCTTCATGGACTGATTAGGAGGCATCTTGCTTTCCCTGTAGGCCTGTAAAGTGTTAAGTCCATTGAAATTTGAGATTTGCTCAAATCTGGAAATCCAAAAAATACAAACATGAGCTTCCCTCATACTCCTTTCTTCCTGCCTTCCACTGCAGGCATTTATCTGTTCACACACTCCGCTCCGTGTCTTTTCCAGCAGTCAGAAACACTGTGATGTACCTCATCATCTATATTGACCTGCAACTCTTTAGTCACTAGTTAGATACTGTTAGGAGGGTTTCCTTTTTTGTATCCTTTCTTTCTGACCACATAGGATTAACTTCCATTGTAAAGTTCAACTTGGCACTGTTGTACAGAAGTACAGGAATCACTCCTGCTCCTGGCTGGCAGCATAAGAATCTGCAGGTTTTCTGTTCCTCTTGTGACTTGTGTTCATCAGGAGTGTCCATCATATTTGTTCTTTTTCTTACTCCTCAGGTATATAAGAGCACTACTAGATTAGCTGTGTGGCTAGTGGCTCTGACTTTTCCACAGGAACAGAGGAAAACTGCTAGAAGTCTGCTGACTGTCACGAACATAGATGTTTATTTCCCACATTCCTGATTCTTCAGGAGGAAAAAAAAAAAAAAAAAAATCACGTTAGTGTCTTCAAATATCCTTCTTCAGTGGGTTAATTCTCTTAGCCTTTATTAGCTTGATTAAAGAGTTGCTAATTTGGATTGATATTCCGTGATGAGACATCTAATAGTTTAACCTCTTAATGTTAAATTCTGGATCCGTTATTAACAGAAAAGCGAATATATCCCATGTGGTCAGAGATTAAATGTGTTCACATCTGAGACAAAGCTTTCTTTAGGCACTGTTGTAAAAGTGAAATAGCACATTAAGCATGCTTATTTATTTCACTGCCAAACTATTTCTCATAGAACTAAGACTTACAAGCTTACTTATGAATTATCAGTTAGTTTCCTGTGATTTTTTTTTTTTCATATTCACAAAATGAAAATTTCTCAAGAAAATATATGTGGAAGGTAACAAGACAATTTAAAATTGTCTGGCTCTCACACAGGGTTTCTTCAGAGCTCAGGTCAAGGCTGATGTAGGATCACAGAATTTTTAAAAATTCAAAAAGCGCATGTAAGTGACTACAGTCAACTGAATAATGCAATAAATACTCATTTACACAACCTTTCCTCTTCTCTAACCTCATCTTCCCAGCAGCATCTGTGGTGACCATGGAATATAGAATGCCACTGCACTGCAGTTGATTTCCAGTCTAGTCAGCCGGTCTGACCTCTTTTAGAAAAGCATAACTGTACTATTTGTGAACTATGTTAAAAATTCAGTTGAAAGTACGTTTCAAAGTGTAAAGAATATATTTATCACCTGATAATTTTTTTTTTTCTTCTAATGCTTCCTGGACCTTATTTCTAGGTAAATCTCACAAACCATTGTGGCTTTATGGGAGGACTGCAAAAAAACAAAAGCACTGGACTGACCACTCCATATTTTGCTACCTCGACAGTAGAAGTAATGTTCCATGTGTCAACAAGAATGCCATCTGATTCAGATGACTCTTTAACAAAAAAGGTAGGTTTTTCTGAATAACAGATTTTCTTTTGGTAATAAACCCAGAGAAATTAGAGTCAAAGAAAATCCATTAACTTTTTCTAAAAAAAACCATAAAATACCATAAGGTCTTTACCTGCTGATAGTTGGTATTTTACTGAAGTAAGTTAAGCCATATAAATTAGTTTCTACCAATTTCTAATTTTGTCACACTGGTGATTTTTGCCATCACTGCAAATGTTGGCAGGATCATATGTGTAGTGGTGAAAAATGAAGGGAGGTAATGGTTTGTGTAGAAGAAAAAGCATTATGTCTGAATGATGTGTTAGTACTTTGAGACTTTAAATGCCAAGTAATAACTATGTGGTGAGTATTTTCTAAGATGACTTTTTTATTCACATAAGAGTCACTTGCTGTCTATTAATATAACTTTCCCTTTTTAAAAAAAGTGAAAAATACGAAGAATTTGACAATGTTTATTGTATATAAGGTGTTTTGTGTTGGAGCAGGTACTCAACAGTGGTATGATCTCTCATAGCCACATTAAGAAAAAACGGTTTTCTGTATTGGTATTTTTTCTTTAGAATTTAATAAATTCCACATTAGTCATAATAAGTTACAGTCTCAAACATGTGTTCTATTATAAATGAACAATTGGCTATCATTAGGCTGTCCCCTGTCCTGCGTACATACATCTTCAGATGTGCTAATCTGTTCAGTAGACACGTTAATGAGCACTGGTTGAAGTGTAATATTGGAGGAAGTGAAGCTGGTTGACCCCAGCATGGAGTTTAATACTTGTAATTAAATTAGACAGTAGACAGTTAGTAAAGAGAGAAATAGCCAAGCCGCTGGCAAGCCTCAATTATTAATGACTTTTTTGTTCTTTGTGTTCAACTTGAAGAAAAAAATATTATTGCTATTGTTATTGTTATAGACTGACTATGAGTTCTAACTTCTCACTGTTGCATTTTAGTTTGGTTGGTTTGGTGGGTTTTTTTTAATTAAAAATGTTTTTTCTTGTATGCTTATGGTGCTGGGTCCTTTCTGTTCTTTATTTTCTGAAGTCTACTTAGGTTAAATGATTTATGAAAGTGGTTTAATAGCAACATCTAGTATAGAACAGTGTAAATATATATGTTTTTTCTAAGTTCACTGGCTTCTGTATTTTTAAAGTGAAACTTGATTTTATAAAACACAGCTTGTAATTAAATTATCCTTACGATGTTTGTTTATAATCCGTTTGAATCAGAGCATTAAAAAGTATTGACAAGGGGGCAGATGGGTCACAGTGAAAATCAATTAATAACAAATAATTTGCAAATGCTGTGGACTTCAGCAGAACACACAGGCAAGATCTCAAGTCTGTTTCCAGGAGCACCCTGACTCTACATCTAGCTTTTCCTGCCAGGCAAGGTTCAGTGCTGGTCCAGGCCTCCTGTGATTTAGCCTGTGAAAATGGTGCCAGCTGGAGTACTCCAGCTTGCCCCAGGCCTATTTCAGCTCCTCCTTTACCCACAATCTCACTCCTCAGTAATTCAGAATATTTGAGGTCTGTATGGATATGTAGAGTGTATCAAAGGAGTGGGATTATATTTGTATATCAGCTACTGATGGTGGTGTTTAGTCAAGCTACTTTATTTCTGTGTGGCTTTCTGTCCTGTTCTTCCTCAGTATGTCGTTTTTGTTCTTCTTTTTAAGCCCAGTTTCCTGATGAATGGAGGCTTATGAGCCTGCCTTTGTCTCTCTTCCCTTCCCTAACACCTTTTGGTCCATTTCAATTGAATTTAATAGAGGAGACATGATTCAAAGGTGTTAATTTCCTGTATGTGTAATGAACATAGGCTAAGTGAGGAAGATAGAGTGAGAAAGACTTAGTGCTCCTATTCAGCAGGTAAAGACTGCACAGGAAGAAGCATTGATCGAGTGGCTGATACACCAGGAGGCTGCGCTGCCGTTCAGCGGGGTCTGGACAGACTGGAGAGTTGGGCAGAGGGGAACTTCATGAAATTTAACAAGGTCAAGTGTAGAGTTCTGCATCTGGGGAGGAACAGCCCCATGTATCAGTACAGGTTAAGGGTTGACCTGCCGTAAAGCAGCTCCGTGGACAAGGACCTTGGAGTCCTGGTAGACAATAAGTTATCCCTGGGACAGCAATGTGCCCTCGTGGCCAAGAGGGCCAATGGTATCCTGAGTTGCATTAAGAAGAGTGTGACCAGCAGGTCGAGAGAGGTTATCCTCCCCCTCTACTCTGTGCTGGTGAAGCCTCATCTGGAGTATTGTGTCCAGTTCTGGGCTCCCCAGTTCAAGAGACACAGGGAATTTTTGGAGAGAGTCCAACAGAGGACTACAAGGATGATTAAGGGACTGGAACATCTCTCATATGAGGAAAGGCTGAGAGACCTGGGGCTGTTTAGTCTGGAGGAGAGAAGACTGGGAGGGGACCTTATCAATGTCTACAAATCTCTGAAGGGTGGCTGTCAGGAGAATGGAGCCAGTCTCTTTTCAGTAGTGCCCAGTGATAGGACAAGGGGCAATGGGCACAAACTGCAGCACAGGAAGTTCCACCTCAACATGAGGAAAAACTTCTTTACTGTGAGGGTGATGGAGCACTGGAGCAGGCTGCCCAGAGAGGTTGTGGAGTCTCCTTCTCTGGAGACCTTCAAAACCTGACTGGATGTGTTCCTTGTGCAACCTGCCCTAGGTGATCCTGCCTTGGCAGGGGGTTTGGACCAGATGATCCTCAGAGGTCCCTTCCAGCTGCCACCATTCTGTGATTCTGTGATTGGACGTCAAGGAAGCAGTGCCAGAGAGAGATGCTGTGAAAGTCTTCCCAAACTTGAGAAAAGCATCAACTGAAGTTTGCATCTTGGGACAAACAAGCAAGTGGTATCAGGAGACATGAGTAGGAAAACAGGCTTAATTCTTTTACTAGTTCTGCAGCTACTCATGCTGCTTAGGCTGAACACATCAGCAAAAGGAATGTGTTCTGTGAGATGCTGTCCAGCTCACACACA
The DNA here is from genome assembly GCF_000687285.1 of Phaethon lepturus. NCBI lineage: Eukaryota > Metazoa > Chordata > Aves > Phaethontiformes > Phaethontidae > Phaethon > Phaethon lepturus. The sequence continues at coordinate 94,176 of NW_010538390.1, forward strand.
CTACAGGGGACCTCAAAATCATTTGAGAGTCATATGTGTGCTAACAATTGTAATTGTTCTGAGTACATGTACTGTTCATGACCTCCAGAGAAACTTCAGTTTTGAGCTTCTGTACAGGTCTGTCATGCGCTTTCTTTGTCTATTTCATTCAATGGGAGAAAAACAAGAAAACTTGCAGTAGTTGGCTTAGAACTGCTGCTGGTTTTTATATTGTAAATGTGCCTAGAGGTGCATCATAGGTTCATCTTATAAATGGAAATTAAATTAAATTAAAACAAAACTTCTTCCTGCTATTCCAGCCACTGCAAAATCAAGATTCTGCTGTTTCAGAGGCTAAGCCAATTTTAAACTTATTTTCCATCAGTCTTACAGAGTAGCAAATAAAACTTTTAAGCATCTTGGATACCTATGAAGCATTTGTTTCTGAAGACATGAACAAGAGCAAGAAAAGACATGAATTCAGGGAGAAGAGATGAAAATCTTCTGAATGTGTAAAGGGACTTATTTTATATATGCATTTCAATGTTTTTATTTGCAAATAGTAAATTAAAGATTTAATGCTGATAAAGCAATCCATTTTGTTTTTCTTAGAATTAAAGGTTAGAGTAAAAAGTATTTACACTACCCTTACAAAAGCAAACTTGCAAAGAAAATACCAGGATTAAATGGAACTGTGAAGACTTTCATTTCAGAGTGAGAAAGCTCACGTATGTGCCTCTACAGCTTATCACCTAGCTCCTCCTTTCTTAGCCTGATAAAGGAGTGAAGGCGTTGTAGGTGGTAATATTATATATGATATGTAAATAAAAAGTAGTAATGTTGTCAATGATTGGAATACTAATTCATCTGGGCTTTGGGTGTATTACATGATTCTAGGTTATGTGTGTCATTGTCCTTACCACACAAAAGATTTATAGCTCCCCTTATTTATAGCTAGGTTTTTTTATTGTGACATTAACCTGTATTGGGAACTTGAAGGCTTATAGATGTAAATTATTAGTACAATATTTTTTGGAGTAACCATTAAGTACACACTTGCTTTCAAAAACAAAACAAAACAAAACCATACCATAGTTGTTGAAATGAAATTTTGTGAAAAATTCAACTAGAGGTTACATATGCTGTAGCCAGCAGTGCTGCTTACATTCAATGGGCAGAAGTAGCTGCAGTAAGCCATTACTTCAGATGTTTCTGCTCCTTCTGTTCTTTTTATAATGAACACTTTCATTTTTGAAGAAGAAAAAAGTTGGGGCTAGCTGTTGTATCATAAAAAAATATAATAGCCTTTTTTCTCCCTCCTTTAGGTAAGTGCGTATCAGAAATTACCGTAATTTTGGCAAGAGTTCAAGGGTTAATGCAACAGATAAATAAAAGGAATTTTCTGTAAATTGAGCCCTGCATTATTTCACTTGTCTTGCCTTTCCAAACCTAACTCATTTAATTTTAAAAAGTAAATACTTAAATTCTTCCTGACAGTGTGCTTTGCTTTTACTGTCGTTTATTACTTCAATTATACTTGGTATCACTTAGAACAATCTGCCATTTGGAAATTTCAGTATAGCCTGCAGCTTAGTATTAAGTCTGGCTGCTATTGTAACATGTACAGCATATGACACTAATGTATCAAAATTAGATTTGATCATCCCTCCTGGTTATATTTATTTCACGTTTCTTTTGTATTCAGTTAACATAAATGTATTAGGAGAGCTGACACATGATGATGGCTATAGAGTAAGAATATTTTAAAGTATTTTGAGTTAAATTTGAAATTTCAGGTAACCTAACAGTCAGTCATTTTTATATATTTGGTTTAATGGAGTAGAGTTTCAAAGCAAGCCTAAAAAAAAATCTGTTTGTCTCTGACATCTCCTCAGGGCTGTCTTCCCGACAGCTCAGTTTCAAAATGGCTAAAACAGGGCTCTTAATCTCTTTCTCATTGCCACCTTTCTGGATCACCACGGATAACATGACCATTGTGCCTGTCACTTGTGCCCATAGCCTGAAATAATCTTTAATTTGGTCCGCTTTCTGGATTGTTACATTCAGTCTGTGCTTAAGACTCTGTTCTTTTTTCCATGTAATATTTCTAGCAACATAGCCTTTCCATACACACAGTTAAATTTTGTTCACTATGTCCTGAACTGTTGTTTTGATTGCTGAACCTTCCTTTCTCTGGCCTTGATGTGTTCATTCTTGAAGAAAGCTGCTATAAAAGACATTTTTCCAATCTTTAATGCCTTTTTACAATGTCTTTGCATTTGTCCATCTCCATTTTCTGTCTTGCCTTATGCCTGGATAATAAACTCTCTAGAGCACATTGATTAGCATTTAGCATTTTAGAATATTGGTGTGTAACCTGTAGTTCCAGGTGTTTCAGCTACAGTGTATTACCAGTTACTTGAAGTATAATGTTATTTTAGAGATTTTTATTATTTATGTTATTGCTTTATTATTTATATTATTGCCTTGCCTCTCTAATAAGGATTTGCACTTTGTTTTGCTTACTGTGATTTATGGACGTACAAAATTGTAAATTTAGGAAGACAGGGTCAGGAAATGAGTGTGAAGTGTGAAGATGTAGTGGCTTACACAACTGTTGGTGAGTTTTGAGTAACCATTGACACAGGTTTCAGTCCTGGTACTTGTACATTCTGTGTGCACCAAAGGTATTCTGTTAGGTAACATTGGGACCACGCCACCGCCTTGGAAAACCATGTCACTGTCTGTCCTTTCAGTTTCAATGAGCAGAGGTGGTTGTAGCTCAGTATCTTTGTACCACTTGTGTCCAGGACACTGAATTCTGGGATGCTTCCAATGCAATAGAATGACATAAAAAATACAGATTAAAGTTGAAAGAGATCAGGCTCTGGCTTTCCTGTGGTGTAATAATTACAGTGAATGATGTATTCTCAAAATGCTTGCTGTGCTTGCAGGAGAGCTTTGTCGAGGAGCACTGCTCAATTTTAAGGTCCTTCAATAGGGAACTAAAAAATGAAGAAAAACTGAAATTCTTTTTTCTAAAAAGTTTACGCAATACCTAGCAGACCTTGGAAAGGTTTTCAGGCGTATTTCAGGTATTGGATCTCTTCCATGAATCAAGTGGTGTTGGTCAGTCAAGTTACCAACCACACAAGCTTTCTTATAAGTTTTGCTTGCTGACCAAGATGAGGACATCTGAAAGAAGCAATAAGGAGCACTATATTAGTGTCAGAACTTCTTTTGATCTACTCTTGAAAAAGGCACAGAATGCCTTCTTCCAGAATTTAATTCTTCTCCAAACATAAAGATGAAATCAGCAACGCACAATCTTATTTACTTATCTGTTAGTTTTGTCAGTCTTCTACCTTCTATAATGGAAACAAGGCATTGATCATAGTTTTGATCTTGAGTACTTTACATCTAGTTATAAACCACCATTCATGGTTTATACCATCATCCACCTACTTGCACCATCTGATTTTGACTTTCAATCCATTATATGTCACAGAGATGCCATTCTACACTTTACTCAAACTGGATCTTTGTCAGATTATTTGTGGTGGTAATTAGGAGACGAAACATACCTGACAGGACTTGGAACTCATTTGAATAATCTGATTTGTTTTCTTTTTCCTCTGAAGAAGTTAGTGTTTTTACCCTGGAATGTATCCTTGCACCTCTGTGGGGCTATGAAGCAAACTTTGAAATTGGAGAGAAAAGTCACTAACAGCTTCAGTACGCTGGGCATCCGAGAATGTGTTCCTTGTCAGTAGTCCTCCTTCTGAAATAACCACAAATACGCTTTCATCACACCAAAATCTGTGTCAGTCTGATGTGAAAGTGTGCATCACTAGTGATGCTCTGTCTGGGTAGCTTTCACAGAACTGCAAGGGCTGATGTCCTGTCTGGTTAGCTGCAGGTATCAGTAATGGGTACACAGGGGCAACCTTAGATAAATTCAGAGGCAGTGATGCCTTCAAGAAGCTGTGCTGTCTAAACTCTCTACACATTTTGCATTTTAAAGCCATTTATCTGGCATGTACACTGTCACCATCCCTTGTTTCTAGCAGTGTATGAGTTTGTTTTCTTTGAGCCCAAAGATAGTAAGTAAAGGAGGGCTAATTCTTCTAGTAAATAGTCCAATATTACTGAATTGGGAATGGTGCAGTGCAGCAATGGGTGTGTCAGTCCTAGTTGTTCTTTTTGGCAGTCAGTTCGATGAGTTCAGTTCAGTCAGTGCACCAGATGGCCATCCCTCAATCTAGGATCGTGTAGTTTTTTCCATGTTCCACAAGATTTCATATCTAAACTCATTTGCCTCGTGCTTTCTCTTTGGTTAGGCAGCCTCATCTTTCCTGAGCTTTTCACTTGCTTCTAAGTGCGGTTCCATCAGTGCCTCGTGCCCTTCTGTCATTGTCATATTTCAACACATAGCTTGACTGTCACTTCACCTAGGAAGATAGGAGAGGTTTAGGCCCTCAGAACAATTCCATGGTTAGTTGTCTTTTACAATGTTTGTCACTGCTAAGTGTTATCCAAGGTTTCTGCAGCTGGTGTTTGCGTGTTGCACATCAGTCATTCACGTTGCTGCCTGGTTTTGTTCTAATCTAGTCAAATAAAACTCAGCATAGTGAATGTTCTTATAACTAATTCTTTTGTTGGGCTGGGTTTACTGTTGGCACAAGAACATCCCTAACTAAGTGTTGTTCAAAATAATTCAGCCATCTACAAAAGAGGCAAGAACAGCTCACTTCAAAGGAGCTGCAGTCATTGGAGATTAGGTGTATGTATGATCTGGTCCAGGCAAAACAAATGACTTGTTGAGCATCAGACAAGATGTAGGGTATTGATGCCATCTGCCCCTTTGCTCAGTCCAACACTGAAGAAAATCTTTTTCTTGTAGAAATACAACCCTGTTTTTCAGTCTTAGACAATTTAAAGCCAGCAGAGAAGAGCAGAGGCGGTGGCTTTTTTATTCCCCTCCCGCCTCTTTTTTTTTTAGTCTACTGCTGACAACCAGTATAAGCCTTCAGATAAGATGAAGGTAGCATTCCAGGAGGTTTTGTAATGTAAACAAGTGAATACTTGCAATGCAGTTTCTCTGCTGACTGTGTATATATTTTGCTTTTATTTAAAGTGTGGTTATGTTCTGAAAATGAATACAGAAAATTGTTGCTTTTTTATATACAATAACTTTTTGTAAGTGCTCAGATTAGTATCTGCATGTTACCTGTTAACAGCAGCTCACAGTGCTGGCCTTTGAATAACATCAAGGCAATTGTTTGACAAATTCTACCTACCTAAAGCTGTGCAAACAAACTGAAAACTGTGGGTGAAGACAATTGTCAGCTATTAACTGGTGATGCACAAAGAGATAAAAATGAGTTTCCAGCTTGAATTATCAGAAATAGTCCTTACTGGAAGGAAACTCACATCTAATAATCTGAATGTATTTGATCAGTAACACAAAGCCTCTCCATGGTGTTAACATTTGTTTATCAGATGGTAGTGTTTATCAGAAGGAGCATTTTGGAGCTTCAGTGTAGATAATTCCAAAGTGTTCAAGATACTCCTTAATCTGGTTACGTGATTACAACTGAGGATACAGCATGGATTCCGAGGAACCCATTTGGCCATTCTGAGCCAAATCAAGAGCCATTTTGGGTGTTTTGGGGACACGTTGAGTTATTTTTACAAAGATATATAGGTTTCATGGGAAATGAGCATTATGTTTAGTTGCTCTAGGGGCTTAATGCTCTAGGAGAAAATGCAGTAGCTATTCTACTTTAAAAGCTTTTTGTTTGTAGTACCCAGTTTGGAGTTTGGCTAGAATGATGAGGTTAAAGACTGCTCAGATATGTAGCTTTTAAACAGATGTTCATTCATATACTTCAAAAGTTCGTATAGAATTTAGTAATTTGCTGCCTGTTGGTGATGGCAATCTTGAAAGCAGTTTAGTAAATCAGATCGAATCACTCTGCATTCCTGAGATAATATCAACAAAATTTTAGCTTTCTAGTAGAAAACATATTGACGTATCTGTTAATTTGAATAGACATTGGCACCAATGTATAAAAAGATAGAGCACAAACCAATACTGTGAACAAATACTGTCAATGAAATTGTAAAAAAACTGTAGTGTAATTTCGTTATTTTACTCATTTTTCTTTATTTTTTTTAGCAGGTTTGTCCTTTTGAAATACGAGCATTTAGTATAGGTGTATGACTATAGAATATATTTAAATTGATGGGGTTTTATCCCTGCTTTTCCAGCTAAGACATTTAGGAAATGATGAAGTACACATTGTCTGGTCAGAGCATACTCGGGATTATAGAAGAGGAATAATTCCAACAGAATTTGGTGATGTTCTTATAGTTATCTATCCCATGAAAAACCATATGTTCAGTATCCAGATCATGAAAAAGCCTGAGGTAAGGAGTTTTTTTTCTTTTGTGTTTCCTTCCTATATTTAATGAGAACTGAGTTTTTGGTATAATAGATTGATCCAAGAAGGTGGTGTGTCATTAACATTGACAATTGCAGTGGTGGTAGGAGGTGGAGGAGGAAGAGCTTGGTGAGTACAATTCATAGTAAAATCAGTAACTTGAAATTGCAAAGGCCTGATCCTGTCAAGCATATCTGCTAACAGCATAAACCAGAAACAAATCTAGAATATCTTGTGTAATCATTTAAATATTAAGATAAACTTGGCAAACTTTTTTTATCAAAATTGATGCGTGACTGTGGGAGTTGAATAATAGCCTGCTCCAGCTTTCTCCATCCATGTCATATTCCCTTCTTCTTCTCAAAGCTAGTTTTCACTTTCTCCTTGACCCCACACAAGAATTTGGAGATTATTTCATCAAAGCAAGACCATTCAACTCTTAGGCATATGAAAACACACTGATTCTAATGACTGTTCCTCAAATGTTTGTGCTGACCCTGTTTTTAAAACAGTGGTTTAGGGTAACAAACACTGACTGAGTAAAAGTAGTCATGAATGTTTGTACTGCATAATTTCTGTGTGTGATGTCACTTGCCATGAATTTCTATACTTTAGATATTAAAATTCTTTCTAGAAGCATTAATATTAATAAATGAGGTATGACAGAAATAGGATTCTCTCTATATGATGAAATGATACCCAGCACATGCTCTTGTTATTACTGGGTTACTTATGTTTTTAATTAGTAAGTATATTTTTTCTCTTACTACTTTAAGGAAAAAGAGTTGTATCATTGGGGATATGCAGGCTGAGAAGGAAAAAGAAAACTGCTGAGAGCAGGGATTGTTTAGTCCAATGAGGTCCTTGTATGTGAAAAAAAGTGCCTTCCATCAGACTTCAGTGTTCTCAAAACTACATTAAATGACTGATGGTAAAAATAATACAGAGATCTAAAATTCTTCTGCAGCAATTGATTTCATCTTTAGCAGGAAAAATACTTACTGTACACTCTGCTCCCTTTGCTGACCTGATGCACAAATTGCTGCTCTTCACATGCTAGCAGATTCAGAACTTTATTCACATGTGCAGGAAATGAAGATGCGTAATAAAGTTTTAATTTCTTTTTTTTTAATTGAAAATGGTGACTGATTAGAGAAAAATGTAATGCCAAAACATAAGATACATCTGTTTTGTAAACCTTTTGGGTGCTACCTATATTAGACATCACAGTTTTCTATGGATCTCACAAATAAGGCTTTACACTTAGGGTCCAAAGAAGCCAAACTTTCACAATAGATTTCCCTCATAAAGGGCTTACAATGTATTTGTATAGATACCATAGAAAGGAAGAACAGATAGAAGAAGAAAAGAAAATGGAAGGTGAGGGTCAGTCCACCAGTAATTGTATGACAGTTGCACATTGAGTTGGTCCTTATGGACATGTTTATATCTAAAGCTATAATAAATATTATTTTTTAAAAATTGAGTAATTATTCCTTACTACTACTGCTATCTTACTACCACCTACAATATTGTCATCTAGCCTTTCAACCTCATAAACATCATATGCCTGACTGTTCCTAGGATTTTGGCAGCAAATGTTGGAAATAAGATTTGATGAGACATAGTATTCAAACGGTTGCTTAATTTTCTTCAAATACTGTGTTATCTGTTACCAAGGATATCAAGCTGTTATACGGCTGTATATTTCCACAAGAGAAAAAGGTCTGTCATGGAGCACAATAACTGGTCTGATTATCTAACGATGAGGAGGAAAAAAATTATATATTTGAGTGTTCTATTGTTAATGTTGATTGCTAATTGTTATAGCTAACATCTATCTTTATGTTGAATTTCTTAATTTTTTATTCAGGTTCCATTTTTTGGTCCACTCTTTGATGGTGCTATTGTGAATGGAAAAATTCTTCCTATTATGGTTCGTGCAACAGCTATAAATGCAAGCCGTGCATTGAAATCATTAATCCCATTATACCAAAACTTGTATCCTTTCACTCAAATGGTTTCTGAGGCATATACATTCCCTTGCAGTTCTACAGATATGATCTTCATGTTTTCTGTCATCTTACGTCTTTGTCAGATTAACATAGGGAAAATATTTTCAATTTTTTATGGTGGTGGTGCCTTTAAGAAACTTAAACTCATAGAAAACAATTCGGATGAAGACCAGCTTTTTTTAATTAAGTGAAGAATAGGTTTAGTGCTGAAAAATCACTTGTTTCTAATATTTTATAACATGTACTTAATCACTTCTTGTTAAACAGAATTATTTTAATGACCATTTTGTGAGTAGACTTTTTAAAATAGCTATGTCATGGTGTTAATAATCTTTCTTTCCTTAAAGGTATTTAGTATTTCTCCAGTAATAATGTGACTTAGTTTTGTTTTCTAGTTCCAAGAAGGATATGAATGCTGTTTTCCTTCAAGATGAGAAATATGTTACATTTCTGTCATACAGATTTCGTTACTCTGAACACGAAGTTGTCAGAATTATATTAGCAGCTAAAAAATGTCAGAAAATATTATCTTGGGGGGGGGTGGAACTGAAATTTTTTTTCAGTTGAAAGTTTTTTGAAAGGGCTGCTTTTGGAAGAACAGATTTACCAACCAGAAATTAAAAAACATAAGGTAAGTCAATCACTTATACTTCTCCCCTTCTTAAGACTGAGGTCTGTCTTATACCTGTTAGTTAAATCAACAAGAATATACTATTTTTTTAATTTCATAAATTGAAAGGTAAATTTAAATTTTGATCCAAAAGAAATTCTGTGCTTACTTTCTACCCAAGCTGTAGATACTTGTATTTTTCATGTGATAGATTGTTGCTAAAATACTCTGTTTCTTCTAAGGCTGACTGTCAATACTGAGTTTTGGATTAGATATGATGAAGTGGATTTACAGATGAATGATGGATGGTGCTTGATGTCATCACATTAAATGAAGTTTGTGCCATTTCTGTAGATGACAGATGTTGATTCATTGTATTTTTATGTTTGGAAAGGTCCGATCTTTTTGTCATTACTCAAGTGGCTTAATCAAAGAATTTAAAATGTATTATCATCATTATACCATGAAAAGTGATGGCTTATAGCATTATATTGATGTATAGCGATGAGCAATTGGAAAACAATTTACTTTGAAATAGAAAACTTTCAGTACAAAAAAGCCCCACAAACTTTTATGTTTAAACTTCTTTACAGAATATGGAAGTTGTAATAAATCCCTTGGATGTAGCTTGCCAGCTCAATGGCTAGAAATTGGCCAGTTCCTGAGAGCTGTGTATTGCACATTCACTTTTAATTCATTTCTCCAAACTGTACTTTCTATATGCATCAAAGCACTGCATGGCATTTATGACATAATGTGGCCTCCATTAAAATGTTGATATTCGTCTCCTAATATGGTTAGCATGATAACTGGAAAGCATTACGTATATTTAATATTAGATAGTATTGGTTGGTGGGTTTCATATCATCACTTGGTAAGCTTATGAAGCACCAGTTGATTGGGCACTGATGTTCACAGGCAGCTTTGTTAAGTAGTTGGTGGAATGCTTTTTCCACCTAGCTTGGAGTATCTTATATTCAGTGCTTTGTATAATACTGTAAAAATTCAAATGGGGGTGTGTGCAGTTCTTTAAAAGCTGTTTGCTTGGTGCAAAATTAGAAAACATTCTACAAACTTCCCTGGTTTGAATTAGGCTATGGTGGATTCATTTGTGTCAGTGGAGAACAGAAAAAATGTTGAACTTCAGAGTTTGGCCTAGGTCTCAGTAGTTTAAAAAACTCTTGATTAAAAACTTCATGAGCATACTTGGTGTTCAACCCGTGGCCAGATTTGAGGTCAAGAAGGAATTTCCCTCATATAAGAATGTCAAAGACTGGTGGGTGTTTCCTGTAACATGGACATGGTCTGTTAACTAGGAATATTTGAAAATTGAATCTAATTGTGTTCTCGCAATAGTGGGGAATTGAAGACGTCAAGGATTGTCTTCAGTGTCTTCCGCTTTTTCCCTCTGGCATATTTTAGCTATGGCTGTAGCAGTTCACTACTGGCTTTTAAGTCTGTGGACTGGAGGATGTGGGGGCAGGAGTTTATGCTCTGTGGTTAAATAGCTTTTCTGGAGACCCCACCAGACTTAATGTCTCTTGCAGAAGACAGGACTCATTGATCAAGGTGGTCTTTCCTTGTGTTGGAGTTTTGCTGGAGCAAAAAAAAAAAGGGGACTTAGAGTGGTGAAAACAGTATGTTCAAAGAGAAAAGGAACAGAAAAGATATTTTTCAGAAGGTACACTAAAAGCAGAGACCCAGCTGGAAAAGTGAAGCTGATAATCAACGCTTCTGACATGTCCAGGACCATCACGGTGTCAGTGAAAGAGAATTCTGAAATGATCTGTTTGAAATTAATTTTTGTTTACTTACTTATGAGTATCTAATATACTGGAGCAGTGTTAGTTTATTAGGAACTTTGATGATGGTTAGTAGAAATTCAGTTGAATGTGGATCTTGAGGGAACAAGAATACTTGAGAGTTCTGTCAAACAGAGTAAATTTCAAGCCCTAAACTTCCGTATTAGCTCTCTTAATTTCAAAGCCAGCATCAGTGTACGGATGTCTGTGTGCCTACAGGTGTGTGATTCATTTCAGTGTGCTCCGTGATACTTGTTGGGCACCTTTTGACTTAGTGTAGAGTTGATGATTATATGTAGGTCTGTGCTTATCTATATCTGAGAAATATTTACAGTGTCACATTGCAGTTCTTTGTGGTGAGGATGGATCATGGTAAAACTCTTAATTAAAAAGTAGGACTGTGTTGATTTGCTTGCATATGGGATGTGAAGAAAGTGGCATGGAGTTTGGCCCTCCTGCTTCCAAGGAGGGCTTATCCATCCTCTGAGTTAGTGCATTTTCTAAGTGCAGACCAGACTGAAAAAATCAGCTGTCATTTGTAATCAGCAAGGATATTCAGTCCTCTTCATGTAACCTGATTGCAACTTTTCCTTATTGCGCTCGTCTGTTAATCACAATGTGGCAATGGATAGTATGTGTGAATAGTATAATAATGGTTGCATGGATACAGGAAATTCTGCTCATCTCCTTTTATAGTCTGCCCGGACTTTGAGCATGTATTGTATGGTCTGAAGTAGTTTTCTGAGATTGACATATTCTGTCAATCACCTTCCTCTTTCTGACATTATTTTGATACTTGTGATAGCAAACCTAGATAGCAAAACATTTTGAAGATTTGATTTTTTTAATGATTTTTAAAGGTTTCATCTGCTCTGTGGTTTTATTCCTTGCTCAGAATACTAGTAATGCTATTTTTCCGTATTATAGTATTTTAAGATTAAAAATTTACTAAATTTATCATCAAATATCAGTCAGGCATGGCAGATATCCTGCTTTAACTTGATGCTTGACATTTTCATTGCTGCAGCTGTGTGAATACTGCCATTTTGGGTGGGGTTTTTGCATTGATTTGTGGAACTTGCTTTAGTTTCCCCTTCGAGGATTCTGCAGTCCCTGACTAGCTTTTGCTGGCCTGACTTTCTTGTAACAGTACCCCCTCCCCAACAGGCAGCTTACACGCACACAGTAGCAGGTGACACACACAAAATACTTGTGTTGTCTCATTCATGAAGCCACAGTACCCCTTTCTCTATCTCATAGCTAATGTGTTTTCATATTGTATTTGTCATTGTAAGACGTACATGCTCATCTCCTGAATACACTCCAGCTGCACGTGCGCTAGGAAAGCTTTTAAGACTCATAACTGCAGGTGTAATAATTGGACTGAATGTTGAGAACAATAATTTTCACTCTGATGTAGAATAAGGAGACCAGTAGTTAGGGGATTGTTAAATACTCTTTATTTACTAAATTGTATTGAAATTCCTGATCGGAATACTTTTATTCATGGCTTGCATCTCAGAGCAAGCACCTTGTCACATCTGAATTCAGAATCTATCATGTGTAGAAAATGGATCAATACTAAATATTTTGAACAATAGAATGAGTGGCCTCATATAAAATTTTACTTGAACTTCCTGTATAAACAACAAACGTTAGCCAGATGCAAAGAGGTACACTAAGATAATGTTCTTTACTGAGTATAGTAATCACCTCCAGTGATCCAACTTGTTAAAATTATTTATGTGGTACAACAGAACAACTAGAAACCTTGTGGGAGTGGAATTCCAAATATGAAACAACTTGTGTTACTTTTTACACATTGTACACAAATTTTGGAGTATTAAAAATTATTCCAAACTATCTGCACTTCTAGTGCAGTTAGTGCAAATAGTACAGTTCAGGCACCCTAATGCTTTCTGTCTTATGCAGTATTTCCCTCATGAACGATGCTACCTAATATGTAGCTAGACACACAGCAAGAAATCGTATTTAGCATCTTTTAAATCTGAAATTCATTTAATTTTTAGAACATCTGGAATATAGGTGTTCTATGTATATAATCATCATAGCATAATTTTCACCTTTTTATAATCAACAAAGTTTTCACCTAATGCCGAGAATTCTTTGACCGATTAGATTTCTTTTTTTGTATCATATGAAACAGATTAATTTAAATAGCAAAAATATAACTAATGTTATATTTTAGATAATAATGTAGAATGTTTTAATTATTCAGTCTACAAAATATTATAGAATGAATCTTAATCTAAATTATTTGATAAATTAATCTTTGTTATCAAAATGGGAAAAATTACATTCCCCATATCTTTTTTGACATTGTATTCCTAAACAGTTAGTACTTGATGTATTGTAGCTAACCTTTTTAGACAGTTGTCTTCCAGAGAAAGAGAAGATTTTAACCCTGTATGGCATCTGACAAGGCAGTTACTTTGTTATGCATAAAATAATGTGTTTGAATGGTTTGTTGAAAGTTTCCTCTGTATGAAAAACTCACAGCTCAGAAGACACTTTCTTGCTTGATGTGATACTCAGCTGCCCCAAGAAAGGGTGTTCTTGGAACCGGTAGTGTCACCATTTGTTGTGCCTGCTTGACCATCATATGCCTCAGGATAGAACTGCAGATATTGGAAAGCTTATCTTTAAAAAGAAAGTGTTCATTGTTAATGACATATAGTGAGCAGAGTATTCTTCAGATTCTCTGGACACATTTGTCTCATTTAATTAAGACTGTTTGTTTTGCATTTTCAAACTGGAATTTGTGAAAACTTTGGAGATTTCTCACTAATACAGAAACTTAGAAGTTAAAGCTGGAAAGCACTAATTTTGGCAATGCCAGTTTCCCTTCCTCTAAGTCCAGCAAGTTTTCTGTCTCATAGATGTATGAGCATCTGTAAGAAAAAAATGAATACAGCAGTACTGTATCAATAACTGTGTATCAAACGGAAAAGGTATAAGGGGTGCTTTCTCTTCTTAAACATGTATCATGAATTCCTGTTTCATAGTGCCACTAATTAATTTTGGTATAGTGAAAGGAATGATGCATGCCTTTATAATTGCTTTTCTAATATGTTCTGGTTTAGAATTTTTTTTAAGTGCCGTATGCCAAGATTCTCAGCAAACTTTGCTATATTTCTGGCAATACAATTTTGGTACAGGACATTTAGTAAGGTTTTAATGTACCTGTTAACTGATTTTTCTGTCATCACAGGTGAGAAGAAACAAACATTAAAAATAATGCTTGGTACACTTATTAGATACTACTCTATGTTCTTTATGACAAATAATTGAAAATTTCAGGATTTCAGTGAATATTTATTCCCATCCCTGAATCATACTGGTGTAGCTTTATCTGATATGAGCGCAAGTAGGAGCCATGGATGAGTTCATCATATGACCCCCGCTGTTTTTTCCAGAAGAAAATAGAGTTATTTCTAAAATCTATTTTACTGTTTAGCAACGGAAATAGTTTTTCAAGTTCAAGCAAGAATCATAAGGTAGAGAATATGTCTTTCCTGTACTTCAACTTCTTCAGTTTTGCTGTTCTCCCAAATCCTATTTCTGCTGACAACTCACTTGATCTTTTAATAATTAAAAATGTGATTAATTAAATGCCTCCATGCAATGATATAATGTGAAAAACTGAAGCTTTCCAAGGCATTTGTAGAGTATAGTAATAATAATAATAATAATAGTATTCCAGTTTCAAGGAATCACGTGTAACAGTTTCTCTGTGCATTATAAGAAGACCTAACTGTAAGAGGAAAGTTTTATCTCTGTATGTAATAGTCATGAATGTGTGCGTTTGTGCATGTATGTGTGTGTCTACTTCTAGGTATGCAATGACAGTAATAGCTATTTTTATTATGTTTATAGAATTTTCCCCCTGAACTAATACCTCAAATTAATGTATATTCCTTTGATGTCACAAGTATATTTGAACAATAAGAGACTGTTGTAAGGAAAGTTCCAAGGGAAACACCAGAAAGATTTGGTTTCTTCTAAGCCATGGATGGCTAAAGTACTCAGAATGGCAAACCACTAACGAAAAAAAAGCAAAATGAGCAGTACTTAAGTAACTACTGCATTCATATCCTAGATTGGTGGTTTAATGTGTTATACAGAAAATTGGTACAGCTTGAAATCTCTCACGCAAAGGAATTGTATACATGGTGGCAATGCAGTGTAATAGAATCATCAAGTAACTTTTGTATGGATAACATTGTACTGAAGTTTGCCCAATTAAAAAAAATGCCAAATGAAAAAACAGCTCAGATTCCAAAGCATAAATTGTGCTATTTATGTTTGTTAAGTATGGTTTGAAATCCTGTCTTATAGACATCTTACCTAACTATGTATCTAATGCTGCTCAGTAAATGAGGAGAGTATTGATTGGCATATGCTGCTTAAATCGATCACTTTGACAGCCAGAATTACAGTCATCTGTCAGTATTAATGACTGTCTTTCAGGCCTTGATACCTCTCCTTCACTTGTCTTGTCTTGCCTCACTTCTGTTTGAAGTGCATTTTCTTGCAGCCTCTGGTTTTGTCAGGTACTTCTGTAGTGGTTTTTTGTCCCCTGAGTCCAATTTATTGGCTTGATCATGCAATTAGAGTTAAAATGCAACACCAGGGAGCAAAAGTAGGCAGTGTTCTGAGTAACAATTGGACCTCAGAGGTAGTGCAAGCCCGTTCTCAGCCATCATTCATTAGTTACCTGTTGAAAGAATAGAATTGTTTTGCAATGAATAATTCCAAAGCATCACTTTAAATGCCCTTGATTTTAGCCACTAGAGAAAACTGATTGAACCACCATTTGTGACAGGTTTTTAAACTCTTGCCTTAGTGTTTTTCATGTAGACACTTCAAATAACTCTGGAGAAATACTTGCAGATGTGTGTACCAAGCTGCCGGTTTTACTGCATTTCCACCTAGACATACACATCATTGCAGTTGGTTTTCATACATTTTTAATATGAGTAAACTGAAGTGTGAAGCTTGAAAGCTGTGTTGTAATGTAATATATTTTCATGTATATAGTCTGTCAGATTTTTAGCAAAACACACGTACATACTTTTCTTTAGCAGCAGTTCCGGATTTGTACATGTTCTGGTAAAGATATTTTCTTCAGTAATTGCACTGCTGCTAATCCCACAGAACCTGCCTTCTGTACCCCAGGTAGCTCTTCTGTCTCTGGCTCTTCTGTCTCTGCCTCTTCTTACAAGCTGTCTGCAGGTGTGAACTAGGAGGCTGGGAGCACCTGTTAAAAAGGTACAGTGTAAGCATATGTGTTTAAGGGTAATTAATGTTGTTGTCATCACAAGATATCTATAACTTGTTTTTTTAATTAGTAGTGCAGCTTTATTTATTAGTTACTTTTCCCTAATGAAATGCATGAGACTTTCTTGAAAGTGGTAAAACAGCAAACTATCAAATGAGACAAAACTGATTGACTCTAGTAATACAGCTTTCTACTAATAACTGCACTTACAAAGAGCTGAGTGCTCTGTTGATGTTGTAGACAGTTACGGGGGAGACTCAAATCTTTTTGTACTGTTAAGAAAAATATATTCTAGGTTCTTTTACTTCTACATTTTTTCACAAACTGAATTAACTCGTCTGAAGGGGTTTATTGGTTCTCCTGATTTCTGTGTAAAATATGGGTAGGCTTATGCCGGTGACATTCTGGTTTGGAATAAAAGGATGTCAGTGGGCTACCCTGAAAAGCAGTGAAGTGCTTTATCAGCCTCCCAGAACTGCTGAATTTGCATCAGTCAGTACAGATCGCTTGAGAGAGGGGAGTTCTTTGTTACTGCATTTTTTTAAGGTAGGGATTTTTTTGTATGTTGTAAGCTGGAAGTCAGTAGAGCAATCCCTTTTTCATTACAAAATGTGCTTTAAATGTGTATAGATCCCTCTTTTAAACAAAAATTTGCAGGGAGAAGGCTAGGAGTCCTTAAGCTGGAATGAAAAAGATAAAGTAGTTCAATCTTACGCAGAGTTGATTGCGTTGTACATAACACAAAATGACAGGTTTTTTTGTTAATACCTACTTAACCTTATTAATTAATTAAACATTTTGGGTAACAAAAGCCCTTTGTTAATATGTTAAGACTCTTGCCCTCTTAAGGTGTTAAAATTTATACAGATTTCTTTGATAGCTCTCAGAAGTCTGTGAATAAAAGCAGGGAAGATTAAACCATTTTCCCTGACATTTCTAAGATTGAAAGAAAGAAATGTTTTTAAATTATTTAAGCCCTATTTTTATGTTGCAAAAGACAGCATTGTTTATTGATCTAATCCTTTTCTAGTCATAAATTCACCCCTAATAACAGATAAGTGACTTGCAAACAACTTGAAAGATTTCTATGTTAAAACACTAAAAGCCATGTATATATAAAGAATAAGTATATACCATTGTGCATGGTTGATTCTGATATTTAAATTGGGGAAAAGCAGGAGATTATTTGTAACAAGCAAAACTGACAAACAGTAACGTCTGTGAGATAGAGTGATGTTTTCGGGTGAGTTGAATAAGATATTGGCAAACTCTTTCTGCGTCATTCTGCATATGGTAATCAAGACAGTTGGGGCATGCTTTCCAGAGCCAACAGAGGGATTAGAAGATGATAGGTCCCCCCTCCCCAAAAAAAGAGGAGATTACTAGAAACTAGCACATTGGTTGTCTTTGTTCTCCTCCAGGTCTGTATCTCAGTTACTGAAAAAAGGGGTTATATATAATATCTGTCAGTATATGGAAATATCTAGCTGGAAATGGAATGTACTTCATCTAACAATATTCACTGATTGAACAGGTCAAAATTACAACAAAAAAGGCTCTATGTATGTAGTTTATTCTGTATGTGCCACATACTTAATAGAAAAATGGACTAAACTAACATGAAGCAAGGATTAAAAGTTAGTATTGCAGCAATTAGAATTACCATATGGTAGTCCAAAGGACATGAGTCCTAATCATAGCCTGGCCAATCAAATTAATCTCAATATACTTTCTAGACATTGAGAAAATAGTTTAATTGCTGATTAACTGCACCTGAATAGATCTGTGGGTCACAAATGTATCTATCTCCTCCTGAATGCTTCTCCTCCCAAACATTGTAGAATGCAGGCTATTGGAAAATCTTTTAATTTCTGCTTGCCAAACCATAGTTACCATCCATCTGTTCTTGCCAATTGTGGAAAAAGGTCAGTTTTCAGCAAAGCCATGCATTTCACAGAAGGTATGTGAAGTGAAATTTCACAGGGGACACGATGGATCCTGATTCTTAGTGATAAACCTTTGGGGCCAGCAGGGTTGGCATATGGTTCAGCATGATATGAAGGCTTGGGTTCCCTGGCTTCACTTCTTTGGCGTGGAACTGATAAAACCTGGCTCTTAAGTATTGTTTCGCTGGACACCAATCACGGGCAGCAGGAACTGCCCATTTAACTCTCTGTGGGAAGGAAGCCCAGGCTGTGTTCACAATAGTGCCATTGTAGTGCTGCAGGCTGTTCCCAACAGCTTGACAGCACTAGGGAGGAGGGCGAAGGGCTGCTCTACTAATTGCCCTTCAAAATAAAGAGAGACGGAAGTGACTGAAAATTAATACTTGTTTTCTTCATTTAAATAGAAGCAGCCTGTCTTTGAGTTTTAAATATAGTTTTTAAAATCGACTTTACTGCCCTCCGAAGAGACTTACAAGTAGATTGTCTCGTACCGGTACTGCAGCAACCCAGGGTAAAGAGAAAACACTCTCTTCAACTATAAAACAAAACAAAACAAAGTAGTTGTAAAGTTTATTAGAGTACAGTTTGGAATTAATGACAAAATTCCTCGTGAGAGAAGTTTTCTTTGTTACTACTTAGCATGGAATTGCAAATTAATATAGATCTATATGTGTGGTCTTTTTACTGGACAGTATTTAATACTAATATATTTTTTATTTGTGTAATTTTACAATTTGTAGCGATGTCTTAGTGAAAGGCATTTTCTTTACTGTTTCTCTCATTGATGGATATGTCTATATAGGCAGAGAAAGTATTTAAGGTAGAAATTTAAATATCTGAATCTATGAAAACAGTGGACTTAAGCATTCATGTTAATACCAGAGAGCAAAGAGCCAGTTTAGCTTTTGTATTTTTATACTCATCAACCTTAATTACTTAAGTTAACACCAGTGTGATGCTGAGGGTCAGGGTGAGGATAAATCCCTCTCCCAAAATCAGGAGTTAGTATGTGGGGCTGCAGTTCCCCCTGGCCTGTGCTATTCTACGTTATTTGTGGGCTGAAGTGACGACTGCGACACTTTAACAGCTCTCGTTGGCACATTTGGTGCAACATCCTTAATAAACTGCAGTCCCTG
>NW_010538391.1:0-10105 GCF_000687285.1 Phaethon lepturus
AGGAGTAGGGAAGTGATTGTACCCCGTACTCAGTGCTGGTGAGGTCGCAGCTTGAATACTGTGTTCGGTTTTGGGCCCCTCACTACAAGAAGGATGTTGAGGTGCTTGAGCATGTCCAGAGAAGGGCAACAAAGCTGGTGGAGGGTCTGGAGCACAAGTCTTATGAGGAGCGGCTGAAGGAACTTGTGTTGGTCAGTCTGGAGAAGAGGAGGCTGAGGGGAGACCTTATCGCTCTCTACAACTACCTGAAATGGGGTTGTGGTGATATGAGTGTTGGTCTCTTCTCCCAACTAACTAGTGATAGGACAAGAGGAAATGGCCTCAAGTTGCTCCAGGGGAGATTTAGATTGAATATTAAGAAAAACTTCTTCACCGAGAGAGTGGTCAAGCATTGGAACAGTTTGCCCAGGGAGGTGGTGGAGTCACTATCACTGGAAGTGTTCAAAAAACATGTGGATGTGGCACTTCAGGACATGGTTTAGGGGGCATGGTGGTGTTAGGTTAATGATTGGACTTGATTATCTCAAAGGTCCCCTTCCAACCTTAAGGATTCTGTGATTTCTCCTTCCGGGAAGAACCTCGTTTAGTAATTTGGTGTGAGAAATGGACTTAAAAAGTCATGCAGAACTTTTAAAGTTTTTTAATTTTAAGAAATTTGTATGCAGAACCCCACCACCCCACTCTGCCAAGTCTTGCCTCATGCTCAAGCTGGTGATGTATTCTCTTTGAACAAAGGTAGAAACATAAGCAATAAAAGTGATATTGCTTAGAGAAGCCAGTAGATTGAACTTTGATTCAATTTTAATGAGGGAAAAGCAGTATCTTCCTTATCTCCTGCTTTCCCTATGTCTGCATCTGCTTGCCATGCAGGTGTAGGCAAGACACTCCTCCAATTACTCCATTGCTCCTCCATTACTGCTTACAGTCTCTTCTTCCCCAGTGCTACCTGAGCCACGTAAATGTTCTTGAAAGCTGTCGGAACTGCCCTCTTCTTCCTGTAGGTTTAATGCAGATGTTCTTTTGTTCAAGAATAGAAAGGTAGGCTGCATGACACAGAGTGAGATTTCTCCTTTCCCAAAGCCCTCTACACTTACGTCGAGAAGACATGACTGCCATTTGCAGAGTGCCTGGGGTGAGGGAGGCTTCAGGGCTGGGACATGAACTGTCTCTATTTAAAAGTAGGGTGGTTCTCTATGATTCCCATCACGGCAAGAGGTAAGCCGTGAGTCCCTTCTGGTGAGGGGGTTACCTAAAGGTTTTAACAGACACTTTCAGACTAAGGCACCAGGAACATTATAGTTATTAATGATAAATGAAGCAGACAAAAGCAGTCTTAATCCAGCAGTAATTTGAATATGGAAGTACTGAGGCACGTGTCTTATGATTGCAAATTCTCACCTGTTTTGCAGTAGTCATAGCAATGCTTGAACAGTGTTATAAACAGAGATTTCAGTGTTTTTGAGCATTAACTTCCTGATGACACGCAGCCTTCTGTAATAGATGCACAATGTGCTAATTTAGTGACAAACGTTTATGTTAACCAGTAACTTTAATTAGCGAAACAAAGCAGTCTGGAGCTGTATGCAGTTTATAGTCCTGTCCAGATGATGTCTGCCTTTTATAATTCTGTGATTCACAAAGCAGCCAGGAATATATTACAAACACAGCGTGCTCTGCAAAAAAGATCTGTCTGAAGCTATCAGGTAATCTGATAGGCACCCACTGCTAGAAATACAGTGTATGTGAATTGGGACAGCTTCTAAGTAAACAGAGGGAAGGTAGTCTACACCAGCAGAGTTTGTACTTAGCCCAAGCTGCCTGTTTCTCATGAAATGCAACTGTCCACACCTCAGTGGTTGACTGTTCAGGCTTACAATACTAACCATGTTCCTTTGACACAGCTTCTTAATCCAGATCCCACAGGGCTCCTTCAAATAACTTCTCAATCCTCTGTCAATAAAGCAAAGAGAAGCACAAGAAATAGCAGTCTTATTGGCTGCTCTGTTTCAGGAACTGTGCTGATTTTGGCTGGAATAGAGTTGAATTTCTTCATATGAGCTAGTATGGGACTATGGTTTGGAATTGTGCTGGAAGCAGTGTTGATAATACACAGATGTTTTCATTATTGCTGAGCAGTGCTCACACAGAGTCAAGGCCTTTTCTGCTTCTCACACCTCCCCACCAGCAAGTAGGCTGGGGGTGCACAAAAAGTTGGGAAGGGACACAGCTGGGACAGCTGACCCCAGCTGACCAAAAGGATATTCCATACCATGTGACGTCATGCTCAACATATAAAGCTAGGGGAAGAAGAGGGAAGTGGGACACATTCAGAGTTACAGTGTTTTGTCTTCCCAAGTAACCATTAAACATGCAGGAGCCTTGCTTTCCTGGAGATGGATGAACACTTGTCTGCTGATGGGAAGTAGTGAATGAATTCCTTGTTTTGCTTTGCTTGTGTGTGTGGCTTTTGCTTTAGCTATTAAACTGTCTTTATCTCAAACCATGAGTTTTCTCACTTTTACTCTTCTGATTCTTTCCCCCATCCCACCTGGGGGGAGTGAGCAAGTGGATGTGTGGTACTTAGTTGCTTGCTGGGCTTAAACCACAACAGGAACTAAGGACACTCTGTATACTCAGGGTAAATTGTTGGGCTAAAAGTTAATAAGAAATACAAATAATTAATATCTTCTCTAGGCGCTGGTAGAAAGTTAGGCTCTTATCTGGGAGGGAGCTAAAAAAAATAGCCACTATCCACAGTGTGATGCTGCAAACTCTGGTGATGAGATGAGCCTGAATCTGGCACAGTTGGGAAGCCTTTAAAACCCTAGATTGAGGAAGCTGCAATGAAAATTCAGCTTTCGTTACATGTTGGCACCTGCCTGTCTTGCTTTTGGTGTAACAAGAACTGCCCCAGAGACTGCACTTTTGAGGGCAGCATGATTGGTACTACTTCTCTGCCCTGCACCCAGTATAGGCACTATACATGGATCTAATCTTTGCTAGTCTTTGCCCTTGCAAAGCAACCTGAAGAGCTGCAAGGCAGATCATGAGTAACTAGCTAAGGACAAGATATAAAAAGGAACTCAAAGAAAAGGATTTTTATTCCACTGAAAGACTTGCACAACCATAAATTTGCTTCTCCTTAAGAAAAGCATAAGGATTACAAAAGTTGCTATTTTCTATGCCTACTTTAACACTACTTGACAGACACTGATCAAAGTCTTCCTGTATCTCAGGCTCAGCCTGGTGTGTGTGCACAACTGGCCTTATATTAAGTGGATGCATGGGAAGGTTGAAGTTTTCTCCCACATGCAGTTCCTGAATAAGGACAAAGACAGATATGAGGGCTGTGCTCTCTGCTGTGAAAACTGGAAAGCTGAATTAAATTTCTGAACAGAATTTGGAGGACAAGTTTGCTTACACTTTGGTTTGAGGCAATTATAGGCCCTGAGCCTCCCGTTTCCTCTCTGTAGGCTTTGGGATGCTATACTTCCTGCTATGAACTCACAAGCAGGAGCAAGGAGTAGACTTAAAGGGAATTTGAGCTTTCTAGAGGCAAACTTGTACAGTACTAGCTCACTAAAAGGAACTGTGTTTCTGTCCACTCTGCAGGTAAAAAAGGGCTTCCTGGTTCTCAAATGCAAACTAAAAGCTCTGCCAGTGGGAGAGGACAAGTGGCCAGCATCTTGGGGAGCCCTTTGTTTGCAGGTTTGTCAGGACTGAGGGAGACCCAGTCTTGTTCAGTTTCCACTCCTCAGCTAGTGTCCTTCCCTTTAATTTCCTTGCCATATTCTTACTTGAAAGCTGTACTTGTGTCAGGGTTTAAGTGGCTCAGTTATCGCTTTGATGTCTTGGTTATGTACCTGTGAGGACCAGTTTGTCTGCCAGAGCTACTTACAGACACCCATACTCTGGCTCTTCCTCAAAAGCAGGTTGCTGTGGGAGGTGAAGGTCAGAGCACACCACCACACAGGTTACTACTTGGCGTAATTATGCCCAAACAGTACTTTACTTGTTGGAGGACCAAAGGCTGCACGTCCATGAAACAAATCCGCCTCCGGACATTTTCCTGCTCTGGTCATTCAGGTGACGATGGCATGTTGGTAGAGCTGAGGTGGAGACTTGCTGTCTTCTAGGGCTCTGCTTTCACAGGTGTGTATTTGCTGTGTGCCAGGTCAACCCAGTGTCACTGTCACAAGCAATGTACAAAGCCTGATACCTAGCTAGTTAGCAGCTAACCATTCTCCCTGTTCCTCTGCTGCTGTTTCCTGCTCTGCCCCATTTCTTCAGAGCTCTCCCTTTACTGTCAAGGCATTTATATGCTGATTGGCTAAGTGGGACCAAAGGAAAACAAACTGTCACTCACATTTCACTTGTCCTCGCTACCCTGCCTCCTTCAGTGCCAGACAGGAGATAAATTGACTCTTAATCCCCCAAGGCTCATTTACAATAGCTTACAGCATCTAATGGATTTTAACATCTCCAGGAAGGCAGCCTTTAGACCAAATGTCTATACAATAAACAATTTCATTGTGCATTTAGTGGTGGGGGTAGTGGAAGATGTCTGAGCTAGAGATAAATGAAATGAGCTCTTTGAGGAGTAGTTTGCATTTCTTGTTGCCAGGAGCATTACAAATGACACATCCCATGGATTTATTTGCCATATACCTGAGTGGAGTGTTACAAGGTCATAATTATGAACTACATGGAGGATGCACTAGCAATTCTTCACTCTGTTTGCCCTGAGGATGCTTCTGGTTTGCTTAAGAGTATTTTTACTCTTCCTTTTCTGAGCACAAACTGACTGTCAGAGTCTGGGGAGAATGAGGCATTCTAGCTTTGGGAATTCACTTGTTAGCAATTGCAGTGACAGGAACATTGAAAGACCACAAACAGGCAATCCTTGCTGCCTAGAGAGTGAGTCCATTCTCTGTTCTAGCACTTAGGTTCATAAAAAGACCACTGGCCAATTTCTGTCTCTGAACTGGGTCTTGAGCATTCACAGTTTCTTAGGAACAGGCCATCTCAGTACTAAAGTACCGTTGAAGGGAAGACTTTTTGATTTTAGGTCCCCTGACTAACACAACTAGGGGAGTTGAAAGGAAGGCTTGGTAAAATGGCAAGTTGCCTGGATCAGGCTGATCATTCTACTGCAAAAAGAGCTATTCAGCTGTTGTTAAAAGTCTCCTGTAGGAAGAAATGTTTATAAGCCATCAAGTTCTCAGTTGGAAAGATTTTCTAAAAACACAACAAAAGCAACTCTGCTCCTTCTGGCAGTGCATGAACACTGTGTTTCTTTGGTTGTTGACTTTACAAATCTGAAGCCAGAGTTTTTTGGCTACCGTATTTATAAGCTGAATCCATACCTTTGATCTTTGTGAAACATGAAATTTCTAGACAAGCTCATCATTGTCCAAAATATTTCCCACTGATTGATTTGGGCTAGACTGTGTTCCTTCTAACAGAGAAGAAAAAACCAACATAGTCCTGCTAACAGCAGAAGAACCTTGGAATTAACCATATAATGATGGTCAGGTCTTTGCCTCCTGTTTAACTGAGCAATTCTGTAGCCCTGATTACCATATTGAGAGACTGAAAACTACATTGATGTGCTTTGGTTTGAGCATGTAACTATTGTTCAACAACTGGAAACTACATAAACATTTTGGAAATAAACTGATGGCATTAAATATCAAAGTATAAATATCTCAAGTTCATTAATTGGAAGGGCCAATTTGGTTCTAGGTCTGACTGTGAATATAATTTGTTTTGCCATTAAAACAAGTAATTTCTTCATCTGACTGAATCTTTATGTTGCTTTTACATCTTCAGTATTCAAGAGGAGAAATATTTGAATGATGATAGGCTAAGCAAGATAACAATGTCCTATGATGAGCATGCCACTGTTATTCAAACCAGATGATACAAATGCTGTTGTAATGTAATAGCAGCTGTTTTTTCTTGCACTGGAGGCTGCCTCATGGCCCACATGTCATCAGACTTGAGCAGATTTTCTACCAATTGGCACACAAGGCATTGTAGGGCAAAGGACAGGAAGAGCTCTAAGCGTCTTGTGGTCTGAATCCCTTTCTCTGACACAGACTGGTGTAACCAACCTCAGCAATCAAGAGTCAATCTCTCTTTGAATGTGCTACTACTGCAGTCCAGCTCAACCCTTTATTATTGATTTTCATTTCTGGAGTTGTGGCAAGGACTCAGCCTACTAACATAGGCCTGAAAGAGTTTTTTTTTTAAGGCAGGGCTGTAATCAAAAGCAATGCCAAATTCTGTCTTAGGGGACCGTACCTAACTATGGACTCATAACCGGGAAGGTTGATAACTTTCTTTTGAGGATTAAGAGGCACTGAGAGCACTCCTACTTGGGAGTTTCTAAACTCCTTGTCCTATTGCTTTTACTGCAGGGTATGGCTGTTAGTGCATGGAAATGACTACCTACTGTACAGTCTTTCTGCATTGTATCAGAAATCCTACATGTTTATATATGAACCTGTGCAAACACAGTCAAGGGATGGGTCAGAGCTCCTATCCAATCCATACTGGGAATCTAGCTAGAGTCTCTTGAAGCTGACAGCTACTCTGGCTCATATATTTGAAAATGTACCTCTGTTAAAATGGTACAAAATATTGTCACTGGGACATTTTTTCCATACTCTCAGGAAAATGACTGTAGTGGTTGACTGAAAATGGTAGTATCAGACTTGATTTTTTCAGATAGACTAACAATTTCAGGACAGAGCAGGCCAGCAATGCTTCAGTCACATGTTTTCCCTCTAGATGGAAGTAAAATCAATGGTTCTTTTAGATGAGATTTTACACCATATATGAAATGTTCATTACAATTTCTGGTTGTGGGGAGGAGGTCACAGTTGAACTGATTCTTTTTCTGAACTATTGTTAAAACCTCCGTGAGGTTAAAGAGGTTGTTGGATAAGAAGGAAATAAAATGAAACCTGAGTGCATGGAGAAGAAGACAGGATTAGGATTTTTTTTAGAATTCCTTCTTTTCCCCTTAAATGATGTCTCCTTAAAAAGACAACGGTGATTAAAAGTTTTCTGGAGTTGTGCAATGGAAAATCTGTGATGTTATGCCTATACTAACTGCAGAGACATGCAGCTGAAAGAAGTTGATTGAGTTTTATGTGCTGGAGAGCAGCACATAATTTTAACCAAACATTTTAACCAAACACTCAGAAGAATCAAGATTTACCAGTGCCTTCCTGTGTGCCTAGGCACTGCAGTGAGAGCCCTTCAGCCTAGATTTGTTCCATGAGTAAGGACTCATTCTGACCTATATTCACTATCTTGATGCCAAAGGAAGCTCCATGGTAGAATATTCTTGCCACACTGTATGCCTTAACTATTGCCATCTCAAATTTTAAGAGCTATGAAGATTAACTGATATCACCAGAGTTCTGCTTTCAAGACCTGGGATCTGGTATTTGAACTATGACAAGAGTAGCCAACACTAGTCACAAAGACTATTTGCCTGGAGTGACCATATGAATGTCTTTCTGACCATGTACCCACTACAGGACTTTCTAACCTAACTGCCCTATCAAAATCTTGCAGAAGTGCCCAGGCTTTGGATGAAACATTTCCCACTTCAGGAGCCTTTTATGTTGACATGATGAGCGAAGGGAAACAAACATGTAGGGAGAGGTGTGACTTGTCCAAAGCATCATAGCAAGCCAACTGCAGATCTAGGAGTAAAACTTTGCTTCTTGACTTGCACCCCATATATTATCTCTTGCACTCAGAAGAATGACCAAACTTTGCATTTTTGTGTGAACTAACTTGTGTAGAACATGTACTTTTTAGAGACTTGAAGCCACCTTAAGATATTCTTAGGTAGGAAATAAATGCCTTGATATTATTGATGAGCAAGATGGCAAGGTAATAGGTAATAACAATGGAAGATATTGTCTAGTTGGTACTTCCAAAAATTCTCCTCTAAATGCTGCCTGGAGGTTGTTTTAAGGGGCAGAATGGTAGAAGTTGGGCTAAATTAGCTCTTAAATTTTGTTTGAATATATTATATGCTCTTTGCACATCATCTTTATGAAACCCAAAGTTTCCTGGTTTTCCTGGTTTTCCTTGAAACAGAACACTGGATGTACTGATATTCTCTTAGGGACTGTGGAGCAGCAACAACTAAAAAAATCAACAGAAACCATGAGTACTCAGGGAATTAATTTTTTGATTCAATGCTCTCAGTATATTTTAGGTGCTTAACTTTGGTTTCGTAAAACTGAATTTGATAACGTGAAGCCTGTAACTAGTGATACTGTATATTTTGGCCCACAGCTTAGGTGAATGGTTACTAGTGGTGTGGAGCCAGCAACTGCTGTCATTATTAGCAGGAGTGATCCTTTGAGTATAGAGTCCCTCTCAGGAATGGAAGATACTCTCAATACTTTCTTTTTTGAAACTTTGAAATTGCTCAAACTTTCAGATTACCAGTCTAATAATGACTTTTCATGTCCACCTGTCCAATTTCACTAGGAAGCTGTGAATAAATAATTCAATAAGATTTTCTGCACTGGAAAGAAAAGATTTGAAGATGGGCAGATCTGAAAAATCTGAAATCTGAATGAAAAGGCATCTGGTTGCTTGGTATGCAGGCTTATTCTGATGGCCCAAAGGCTAAGTGTAGGCAAGCAAAAGAACAGCTGTTGAAGAGATGGAAACAACTCATGTTTCCACTAAAATTGCTGTGTAGAGTCCTGCTGGTTGCCATCGCTGAGGTTAAGATAAAGGTCCCCTAGACACCCAGGTCTGTTGGAGCAGTGTAACAGCAATGAACCCATGATCCCTCTGTGTGTGACCGTGTGTATGTGTGTGCGCATGTGTGTGTGTATATGTGTGTTATGTGTGTGTTCAGCAAGAAGGGAAGGAGCCTTTGCTGGTGGGGCTGCATGCCTACCTCCACATCAGGAAGCTGCCCCTCATAAAGTGCTGGCCAGGAGGAGCCTCTGACCATGCCATTATCACAAAATCATAACCAACCTTTCCCCTGAACCTGAGGGGGTACTCAGGGAGTGCTACAACTTGAGCAGAAAGGTTTGTCTCTCTTCCATCCAGCATCAGTTTTGCCATCCAAAGGAAAAGTGGTTTCTGGTTCCAGTCACACCAAAGCTTAGGCAAGGACTTATAAGGCTTAACTCCAAGCAGCATTTCCTCTTCTGTGGACTGGAATTGAACAGCTAACCTCCGTGGGTAGTCAAAGTGTTTTGTGCTATTGAGAAGGTATGTGAATTTGAATAATTCCCTTGGAAAGAATAATTTCCAGTAAGTAGTGCCATTTTCAGTGGTTACAATAGATGATATATTTGGAGAATATCAGCTTGAACATTTGTTGTAGCTGATACCCACTGCTACAGTAAAAAATAATTTGAAATTTCTTTGAAAAGTGTGGTAATATTTCAGCTCTATCACCACCTGTAAACTGGTAAAACAACAGCATCTATACTTCTATTTAAAACCATATCTCTGTAACTATATGTGACAGCTTTGGGATACTTGGTGCAGAGACCTATCATGATAAAACTTTGATATGTACAATCACAGAAGAAATAAATGAATTAAATGAATATGACTATTCTGATGAGTCTAAGGCTTCAGCTACCAGAATAGACTTGCTGGAGTCTTGCTGGAAATGTCGTGGCTGTTCTGTGTCTTTATCTGAGCTCTGTGTGCTTCTTACATTCAGTGCGTAAAAAGCCTGTTGTTCATGTTAGTGTGGACAGTTGGTATCCTAAGGCTTAAACTTTATACAGAAAGAAGTTGTAATTAATGTCTCAAATTCAGCTAACCAAGACTACACTATGCAAGGTCTTTTTCTGTCTCAAAACTGATTTCTGAATGGGTTGGCAGTACTTAGTCTCCTATGCATGCAGGAGAGGAGAAGCTGAAGATATCATAGATGGTGAAATACACTGGTTCTTTTTGGAAAGCCCCGGTTGATGAAGCGTCATGTCCCCATATGAGCAAGAGTCCCTTGGCCTTTTCCAAATAACTGCAGTATTGGCAGACCAGACATTGCTATTCTTTTTGGGGTTGTTGCCTGTTCTGTGGGGCTTCAATG
>NW_010538391.1:10136-11948 GCF_000687285.1 Phaethon lepturus
GGAATAATGTGACACAATGCAGTAACTAGAAGATAATATATCTGAACCTTAAACAGAAATATTCATTCCTAAACGAACAGGCACCTTCTTGGAGTATTTTTAGCTTGTTCAATGAATAGTGATGGGAATTTTCTTCTGAAAAGTGTGATGAGACTTAACAGCAGTTAAGACATGATGCAGGAAATCAGCTTACTCCCTCAAGCTGTTAATAGCTGTTGGGCATTACAGTGATGTAGCTGTGGATTTCTGGAAGAGCTGCATGGAGTGCAAATCTTTCTTTTTCCGGGAACAGCTTCCTTGCTGGTCCCTCTCTTAAAAAGGATTTTGGAAAAGACAATATGGTAAGAGTCCTTATAAGCACAGCTGATCTGAGGGTTCTCTATTTTCTGTGACACCTTTGTAAGCCCTTTGAAGAACCAAGAAGGTGTGTTGAAGAAACAGCCTCATTTGTTAGGCCTCCAGCTGTGTGGGCACAGGGGGAAGTAGAGCTAGGACTAGTGCAGTGAATACAGTTGACTGCAGCAACAGGGCCTGTATAGGTAAATACAGAACATTTCCTGCAAATCTGCTCTTAGCATAACATGTATAACGCAGCTGCTTGATCCTGTAGGGTGGTAGCTTTTCAAGAAACACTGTTTTAGCAATGTGTTGCACTGAATTTCAGAGTGCATCCTTTTTGTCTTAGGAAAACAAATTACTCTGACCAAGGAATTTCTTCAGGGTAGTTTCTGATATGTTTAAATTTAACCACTTCTACGATGTACTGACAATGGAAGATTTCTGCCTCACAGATTACTGGCAAAACAGCAGCAAGCCATTTGTCATACCACACAGCTAACATTAAACAAACACCTTTTGCCTAAAATAATGAAGGTAGTTCTACGGGAACTCTGCAGGGCTGAGCAAGAGATACCCTGCAAGGGTATAACACTGGTTTCCCAAAGGAGAGGCAATGTTTTTATTTTAATGAAAATATTTTATGAGTCCTGTACTAAAATTAAGTATCTTCAGTTTTGTCCAACAAACAGAATGATCCACTAAAAGATGAATAAGGAAAATGATCACGTTGGTTGCTTATACTTTGGCTCTGATTATTGCTAGTTAAACAATCCCTTAAATCTTCAGTGAAAAAGATAGCACTCTCTTAAGTTCCGCACTGGACTGGGGGTATTGTCCCTCTCCTCTTCATCCGTAAGCAACCTTGCAAGGGCACACAAAAAAGATTTTGCATAGTTTTAGTTTATTCATATGTATCGATGAGCCAACCAATTTCCATCTGGCTGCTTCTAGTCAGAGACCGAGGACAGGATTTGAGGGTGGCAGAGGTGCACTACTTCCTCTCCAAAACTCCTGGAAGGGCTGCTTCCTTCGATTTTTCACTTCTAGCTAAGGTTCAGTAATCTTGTTTTGCATGGTGTTATACAAGTCCTGTGAGCATTTTACAGGGTTTACTAAATTGATTCTTACAGCATAGGTGCTGAATCCATTCTTAAGAAAGGGCGCTTTAGTTTGGGTCAAATCATGCACTCACAAGGCATGTGCAGACAACCAAGGGATCAGGCCCAGCCAGCACAGGTTCATGAAAGGCAGGTCCTGCTTGACCAACCTGATCTCCTTCTGTGAACAGGTGACCTGCCTAGTGGATGAGGTAAAGGCTGTGGATGTTGTCTACCTAGGCTTTAGTAAAACCTTTGACACTGTCTCCCATAGCATTCTCCTAGAGAAGATACCCAGCTCATGGCTTAGACGGGTGAATCACTGGGTAAAAAAATGGCTGAACGTCTGAGCCCAGAGAGTTGTGGTGAACAGAGT
>NW_010538392.1:0-23994 GCF_000687285.1 Phaethon lepturus
GGGAGAGAATTCGGTAAAGTTGAGCCCAGGAAGAAGGGATTGGTGGAGGGAAGGTGTTTTTAGGATTTGGTTTTTTGTCTCATTATCCTACTCTGATTTGATTGGTAATAAATTAAACTAATTTCTTCAAGTCGAGTCTGTTTTGCCCATGACCGTAATTGCTGAGTGATCTCCCTGTCCTTATCTCAGCCCATGAGCTTCTTGTTATGTTTTCTCTCCCCTGCCCAGCTGAGGAGGACAGTGACAGAGCAGCTTTGGTGGGCACTTGGCATCCAGCCAGAGTCAACCCACCACAAACCAAGCAATAAAATCCATTAATATTACATGAATATTTTACGTGACTTTTGTGCAGTTGCAGAAAGCAATGGCCAAGCCCTGCAACCTGCTTTCCAGGTAGACCCTCCTTGCAGGCGGGCCTAGGTTGCAGGGGAAAATGGTCCAGAAATAAGAAGTCAGACAGCAAAAACACTGCAGCAGAGGAACACGCTTTGTAAAGGAACTGCTTTTGGCCTGTATTCCTCTTAAGCAATAAAAATGGTCCAGAAATAAGAAGTCAGGCAGCAAAAACATTGCAGCAGAGGAACACGCTTTGTAAAGGGACTGCTTTTGGCCTGTATTCCTCTTAAGCAATACTCTTCCTAGGTGCAGTGCAGAGGCAGGGTGCTCCCCCTCCACGACCCAAAATACAAAGTGTATCCGAGTTTTTGCATTCAGCACTGAGAGCAAGAGGGATAGTGAAGTTGTACTGCCAGCGATTCAGAGAAAAATACAGAAAAGGAATAGCCCAATGGGACACCCCAGGACCTGACGGTGCTGTTGACTTTGGGAGTCCCAGTTATTTCAGTAGGCCCCTGTGCACAGAGGGAGTGCTAAAAGCAAAAAGCACGTTCAACTTTTGGGACCTATAAAAATATGAAACCTGAGCTATAAATTAGAAATGGCTTCATTTCCGAAGGAGGCAAGGATGTCCCTGATTTGGATAACATGACACTGAAAATAAGAGAGGAGAGACACAGAGCAAAGCATAGTTACAAAATAATTATGATTGCATGTACATTGATTTTGTATATGTGTGTGTGTACAAGCTTCCATGTTAAACTGTAGGCTATTAAGCCATCCCATTTCATTACACAAAGACAAGGAAGGCATTAAGTGTAGAAAGCATAAACGTAGGGAGGAAACATATTTAGTCATCCAAGATCTGCAAATAGAGTATTGTTGAGGGGGTGGTTGTTACTGATCCTTTCCCTTCTATTTGTATGGGGGTTTTCCACTGCTGTGCAGGAGAAGACATATGGGACGCCTCAGAGCTGCCACCACAGTTCATTGCCTCCTGTTTCAGCTCTGCACCCTCTCAGCTGGCAGGGGTTGTTTCTTTGACAGTCCCCCAACCAGGCCCCGAAAGTGATTAGTATGGGAACAACCCTATAGATCAGTATTGCACCTAAACAGGGATTATTCCAGTGCAAAGCAGTTCGTGATAAAGCA
This sequence comes from Phaethon lepturus, assembly GCF_000687285.1. Classification (NCBI taxonomy): domain Eukaryota; kingdom Metazoa; phylum Chordata; class Aves; order Phaethontiformes; family Phaethontidae; genus Phaethon; species Phaethon lepturus. The sequence continues at coordinate 1,489 of NW_010538392.1, forward strand.
GAGGACCCATTTCAAACATTTCTATGTACCAATGCATTAACAGGTCACAAAAAACCCCACCAAAACTATAATATTGTATTTAAATTTTACCAAAGGTTAAAATATGGTAGTCGAGCTGCAGAGTGGGTTTTTTGTTGTTGGTTAGATTCAGTTTGGGTTTTTATACAAACTGCTTTAGATCTTTGTCTAATTAATGTCTGATCAAATACCTTCCTCGCTCTTTCTAAATTGGATTGCGTATGACAATAGGCTCATGGAAATTTCATCTATTTCATTTCTTTTTCATGGTAGAGTCCTTTATTGCATTAACACCTCTCCATACACAGGGAATGAGTTACAGGTTAATTGGATATTTTTGTTGTGACAGTTTAGTTGTCTGTGTCTGGATTTTGGCATTGCCTAATGAGTGGTATGAATTTCCTCCTTTCCTTCTCCAGGACTAGACTTTTACATTGTTCACTGGTGTCAGTTTGTTTTTCTTGAACTTGACAGGTAGGCAGCACCTGAGAAGGGCAAGTGTCTGGAAATAAAGTGGTTTTATGATATTCTTTGCACCCCTTTACAAGAATGGCTGCCTAGAGTTACGTGCCAGCTCTGCACCCTACTACTTACATAAATGGCCTAATTTAAAAACAGTAATTATTATTGTTGAGTATCTAACATCTTTCACTGAATGGAATGAACTTAAATTCTCAGATCAAACAGAATTACAGAAAAACTCCGAGGTAAGCACTAGAATATATAACTGAATCTAAGCAGAATCCTTAGATATACCTATTAATTAACATCACTGTATTAAGTTCTGTTATTTTTACTTCATCTAAAATCCTATTTAGTGAATAGATTTAAACACTTACACCTCTAACAATGGTATGTTAATGGAAACTATCGCTAAATAACAGTTGCCAAAATATGCATGTCCATTCCAAGTGAATTATAAGATGATATATCTTCAATCTTTGTCTGTATCCTTTTGCAATGATTCATAATCTCACTCAGCACATTAAGATTTGTTAAACAAAATTGAAATTCTTTCCATTCATAAAGAAATAACAACAGTGTTTCAATTTGCTTCTTTTTTTATTTATTAGGACTGTCTTTAATGGGTAATTTTTCAATTATTTTCCCAGCTCTGCTTCAGATTTGAAAAAATAGGGGCACAACTTGCCTGATGCACCATAGCGAAAGAGGCGGACACATCAATATGAGTATACAAGTGATGGCGAAAAATAAATTATAGGACATTTTCCTTATATACCTGTTGGATGAAACATTTGTTGAATTATGTTTATTTGTCCTGTTGGATTTTTTTATACTTTTTTTCATAGAAAATGGCTAAAATTTCAGCAAGAAAAATAAGAACAGAGATTTTAATAAATCACATTGTTCAAATGTAATCTTACAGGCAAAGTCCTCTAAGGTATTTAATAAAGTAGGCCAGAGAACTCTCCTTTGTGGATAAAACTCTGTTGCAAGTTCCAAGTTGTTGGTGAGATAGATCTATTACATTATTAGCTCTGGGGTAAGGTTTCCCAGTGCTGCTAAAATATGCTCAATTTAAATTCTATATTATATCACCCCGTCTGAATAATTTTATATCTATATTTTACTTTTAAATGCTTAGCTGACTCATGGATTTTAAAGAATTATAAACATCTTTAAAAAAAAGAATATACGTCTTTATGTTATCTTTCTTTTTTATTACATTTAACTAGAATAAGAGGAGGATCAAGGCCAAGGTTAAAAACGGAGGTTGCACTATATTTACATTTTGTTCAATAGCAGCACTTAAGAACAGAGGCCAAGCATTTAAAAATAGGCTGAAGGGGATGAAGAGATTTAGAGGGGAATGCCTGGCTGTCTCAGAAACTACCAGGTGAGTCATAGCTCTGCCACTGCAATGAGCTCTGGGCAGGGAAATTGGTACGATGTAGCTCAGGGAAGGGAGACAGCAAAATGCAGAGGCAGAGCAGGGCTGTGTTCCGATTGTGTTAAGAAATCCTTTTCCCGCTGCGAGCTGCACCCACAGAGCCTCCCAGGACCTCTGTAGATCAATACAGGAGGCTGGCACCAGCGTGCAGGTTTCTGTGGCAGCACTAGGACTGTCAAGGGCAGAACCGGTCAGTAACTCAGGACGCTGCCTCCAAGTCATCCATCTGCACCTCTTCTGCACCAGAGGGTACAGACAAGGCAAACTGTTCTGTATGACCATGTTCCCGTACTCAGGCAGACCACTCAATGTGGTAGTACTAGTACTTTGAAAAACAGCTATTTATGTTACTTGTCCCCAAAAAGCAACAGGGGAAGGCACATACAGCAGTTGTGCCAAAAAGCCCTGGATCTAAAACCATCTCATAAATTCATCGGGTTGGATTTAGGAAATTTTTAAAAGTGAAATATTTTTGTTTGCTTTTCAATGAAAATGGTTTTGATGTTTATGGAAGTGGCATTGGTTCTGACAGAGGAAGCTTTCTTCCTTCAATACTTTCAGTGTGAAGTATTACCACAGAGACTTTTCTTCAGGTAAAACCCCAATCTGTGTCGAGTAAACTAAGCAAACTGTGGTACTTCTCGTAAGAAAAGGCTATATATGAATTTAGCATCTTGGCCAAAGCTGAGCTCAGGTAAGAATACTGCCGCCTTACCCAAGCTAACTCTCACTTTCAAGGAATACACTTCATCTCTTGTTCTGTGCTAAATTATCCCAGATTTGTGCCTAAAGACAGCTACACTTTTTCTTAAAACAAATGAATAAACAAAAGGCAAACAGCTACTAGTTCAGACTGGGCCAGCTAAAACAGCATCTGAAAAAAATCCAAACAAAACCAACCCCCCAAAACCATACCCAAATCTCAGCAGCTTGTAAATCTCAGCAGCTTGTTAAACAGCTGCCTACATCCAAGCTCTTGAGTCATGATAAATGTGAGTTCCTTCACGATTGCCGCTAACCTTCAAGTCCAAAATGACCCCTGCTTTCTAAGTCTATATCAAATGGAATAAAGGGCATCTTATGCTTGAGTAAGACTGATGTAGGTTCTCTCTGTGCCTTATACTCCATGTTGTTATCACATAATAATTTTTCACTTCCTGGGGCGGCTACTGGCTAATTCCATTTTTTTTCCCCATCTCTTTGTCTTTTTTCCCTTTGTTTCAAGGGGCTCATTCGCTATAGGCAATGCCAGTATTGAGTCAAAGTGTCATTCAAGCCCACAAATTCACACATTTTCAGCTGGGAGGTGGGTCTGATTACCTAATTACCTTTTGACACTTCCATCCTCTCCTTTGGCACCTAGGCACAATAAGTTGGGCATTTCAATATCTGCTCATCCTCAATTTAGACCTGTTTTGAAAATACAAAAGAACCTTAAGTGATCTGTCCACAGCATTGAAATACCAACCTTAGTGGGTACTTTGAAAACTCAAAGGCTTTACAAGATGAATAGCAAACTGTGGATGACAGCTCCTGTGGAGCCATTATTGAATTGCAGCAGTGATGACTGCATTGCTTTGGATTTAGATAAAAGACTCCATACAAGACAAATGGTAGGAGGACATCAAACAAGACTGTGTCCATGCAGTGACAGAAGCAATCCAATTGAAGAAGCTGTTGATTTCCCCAAGGTAACTTTCTATTTCTTCTTGAGTAATTTATATTAAGGAACTAAAGATTGTATATTCATCTTCTATTTACACTTTTCCCTAAAAATACTGCTTCTAGTTGTCAAACATGAGACTTGCTTAAACTATTTGCTGGAAAGGAAATACCAGTATCACAACTTATTAATTATTTTGCATCTGTGTTTTATTTAGTCACAATATCACTATGTCTAAAGGTTATAGACTGAGAGTTACAATCAATACTGATCAGATAAAAAGATTAGTCAGCAAATCAATAACATACATACCAGCAGGAAGCACTGTGCACTCAAGACAACAACGAATACAAAGGGTACAGATAAACATCGTCACCTTTATTTAGATGAAAGCTGATTCTAGAACACTTCCACTATCTCATTAATAATGCACAAATCTTTTGGAGTCTTAGTTTGCTATACAAGCAGAATGTAGATCTTGAACAAGTTTCAAGATGTGACCTGTTTATACACAAAATAGCTTTGTACAAAACCGTCACATTTGGGGTTTACTAACAGCTATACAAGCTGCACCATGGAAAGGATACAGAATGTTTATTTAATTTCTTGCAGAAAGTCTTCATTAGCATTTTAGTCTTCCTCATTGCCACTTACTGGCTTACAACATGGAATGGACCTGGAACACACAAACCAGCCTGTTTCATACATGCTAAAAAGGGAGATATACCTTGTCAGCACACATCACACGCTCCAGCTGGGAACGGGCATTCAGCTTACAGGACTGGACTACAACCTTTCATGAGCAGAACTGCCTGAAATGCATATAATGCTGTCAATGGGTCTTTAATACACACTGCTTCACTCTACAGATCCACTTTTCTTCGTCCGTCATAACTGCTAGTAGAGACAAAGACTTATTCTCTTAGAGCACAAGTACAGGTGACAGTGTTTAGTTTACTGTAGCTTCTTAAAGATGTATATTTGCATTTTTAGGATGAACGTGGGCATTTTATGGATGTGACGAAATTAAACATACACACACACATAGATGTGCATAGAAGGACACAAAATTTCAGATTTTTTCTATCTGCCCTTCTTGTATCCTATTTTGTGTCACTTCACATGTTGCTATGCTTGCTTTCTGTTTTGGATCAGGTCTAGTTTCCACCCTCATATCTTCTGCTCTTCCCCAACATGTCTCAGCATATTTTTCTCTTTGCCTGTCTTCCTCTTCTCCCCTTCTAACATATTTTTTTTCCTAGGTGTTTCTTATTAAACCTAGAGTAGGCTAAATTGAGATTAAACCAAATAACCTTCAAAGATTATGTGCCTCTTTTTCTGATCCTTCCACTCCTCCCTTCTACACAAACCATCTGACAGACAGACCACAGTCAGCTGTCATGAAAAATTTTACCTGGGATGCCACCTTGCCAGGAGGCATGGTCCAAAATCCCTTCTCACCCTGATGAAGCATTTGCCATTCTTGATGAAACTTTAATCTAAATGCCCAGGGATGTAATTCCCTAAAACCATACCCAGTTTCAAATGATATTAGAGCAGAAGGAGCCTTTAGCCTGTCATCCCCTCACATTGAGAAAAGGACTCCCAAATCAAAGAAGTTTGGGGAAAAAACATTGAGCAGCAAATTTTTTGCATAATCAAGAAACAGATTCCCTCCATCCTACCTTCAAATGCTTGACTAATTTAATGTGCGCATGTGAGTCTCTGAACTCCTTGCAATGATCTTGGTCCCAGGAGGAATTATCCGCATCTGCTCCTTTCCTTTCAGGATACTATGAGCAATATACCGAAGAATCTAAAAGCTAAGTTTGTTCTGAGCAGCTTCATTGAAAAGAACAGGTTTCAATAAGCTAAACTTAAAAATAGCTTCACTAGTGTCTAATCTGTGATTCCTGCTTGGCACTGATAATTAGGACTAAAAAAAAACCACCAACAACAGAAAACTAACATGATTGATCTTGGTGAAAACAGTTTTGTTTTGTTCTGTTGAAGCTACGCTCAGAATTCTACTTTGCATGATTACTTCCAGTATTTTTCCATCTTTGTTTTTACTTTGGGTTTGTCCAAGACCCAAATAACCAGCAAGTGCAGCTGCCAGTCTTGGTAAGATCCAAATGAAATTATGCTCACTTTCTTTTTTTCACCCAGGTCCTAATGGGAACAAGGCTACCCTTCTCATTACAGAGTTTTTACTTTTCATTAGCTCCTGCCTCTTGCTGACACGGGCAGTACTTTGCCCCTGGTTGGCAGGGTGGAGCACTCGGCGCCTTCCTGGCGCTTCCCTCCGTGAGCCAGTTGGAGAATGAAGAACTGAACCACTTCCCTCTCTGAAAACGTAGTGTTAGTACGCATGGCTCCCCTGACTTCATCTGTATTTATGGCTGCTCAGAATCTCAAGAAAGCAGACCACAACAGCAACCTTTATGCCTTGTGGTCAAAAAAGTAGAGACCTTCAGGCTCAAGCTGTTTCCTCTCCTCTAGGAAATTATACGTGCAGAACGATATCTATGGGGAACCACATGGTTTTCCTTAACAACCATACCCGTACTGCTCCTCAAACATGAGGAAATGTAAAGAAAATAAAAACAGGTACCATATGAATCCTTTTTCAAATAATCGTTTGGAAAGCAGAAATTTGTCTGATTCCCTACTGCAGAGGAATCCACCTCTTTGCCCTCCCCTTTTTATTGCTCATACTGTTGGCAAAATTACTTTTCCTCCTAAAATAAATTTCTGATATGGATTTTGTCTTTTAGATTCTTCCTTCCCACAGACTCTTACCTGATTAAATTCTTCTGATCCAAAGAACTTAATAGAAACTCCCTGATGATGATAGGCTGCAATTCCTCTGCAGCTTCCTCTCTGGAGGAAAAAAAAAAAAAAAGAAGAAGAAGAAAAAAAGAAATAAAAAAGAAGAAAAAATCCCCACAATCCCCACACACACTCCAAAAATAAAAAAAGGAGAAGAAACAAGCCACCTCAAAGACAGTGTCAAATGCAGGTCTCAAAAGCATGTGTTGATTCCACAGTACAAAGTCACTTTAAATCCCCTAGTCCCTCGTTTCCACTCCCCAAGAGAAATCAAACCAAACAGAGAACAGCTTACATTGTCAAGACCTGGGAGCTTGTTGTAAGAATAACTAGTTCTTGACTTTTGAAATTACTCTGGTTCAAATATTTTTTGATCTTTCTTATTAGCCCCGTGTCTTGAGAAATAAAAATATGATAATCAGAAAGTACATAATTGGGTTCAGGGTATTCTGTGGTCAGCCTCGCTGGCTCTGGAGATAAAGGCACTTTGAAAGATTACGCACGGATATCTGGAATTTATTCTGCACAGCCTGTGAAATGACAGATCTTTTTTCTTAATTATACTGGCTATCAGTCTAACACCTGTAGTTAACCATTCCGTCCTGAGGAATCTCTTCTGATACGTTTTATTGTTCCACCAGACACGCAAAACGCCACGTGGATGCTGAGGCGTTTATTACTGCAGACGTGGAAGCTGCCTCGAATCCCCAGGACGGCTCTTGTACCCCACTGCGTCTCCACCACCTCCGGGCTCGGAGGGGCCGTCCGCAGAAGGTGCCACCACACTTCCCCAGGCATTATGGACCGGAAGCTACAGTCTTACGAGGTGTTTGGAGAGAAACGGGTGCGTTAGCCAACCCGCACCACTTGTAATTAGATGTTTCCGGCTCAGTGCTCCGCGGCCGGGCCAGCCCCGAGCACCTCCGGAGCAGCGCCCGCACGCAGTCGCACCACCCGCTCTTCTTTAAAACTCCACCAGGACCCTCGCCGCAGCAATGAATCACGTGCTGAGGGCTTTCCACAAGCTGGGTTTATTGAGCTGTGTTCTAGGAAAATATGGCTCAGACAGCCCCGCTGCAGCCAAAACAATCCCTCATTTTTAATTCTTTCTGTCACCTCGTTAGGAATACAGCTAGAGTGACAGTAAAAAAACCCAAACAACAAAAAAACACCAACAGCAAAACCCAGAACGCAATGTTTCCACAACTCTTGCTCAGCCTTTAACATAAATATCAAGGCACCAAAAGATTCATTGACCAAACATATGTGACTCGGTGCTGTATATAACAAAGTGACATGCAGAATGGTCTCGATAGGCATATAAAGCAATTAAAAATAACTGTGCTTCAAAGCATTGTACTATAACATAAAAGGTCATCCGTGTAAACATGAAAAAGATTAGTGTGTTTTTTTCTTACAGACACACAAATGCTCAGCTAAAGTTCCCGCTCTCAGAAGGCAATCTCTAAAAACCTCTGAAAGTATGGCATATCCTGTATCCTTCTCTCTCAGACCGTGTCTTTTCATCAACGGTTAATATTTTAAGTGATGCAATAGGAACCATTATCAAGGCCAACTCTATGTCAGAAGACAATACTGTACTAAATACAAAATATTTACCCCGTGCATACCCATGATAGTGAAAGAAACCTGGCTAAGCTTCTGTGAAAATAAAAAGCCTATTTTTTTCTCCTAAAGCTTGCAGGTTTTCACATTAACACATTAAAGTTGTACTCCAATGGAAGCTGCAGAGAATACACTTTGAGGACTCTGATAATTTTTGCAGTAACATTCTGAGTTTGTGATAATAATGTTTATGCACAGATGTAAAGAATGTGCTGACAGATTAAAAAGGAGTCAGCCGGTGTTTGCACAGTGTTCAATTTTATTTAAGAGGAGGAAAAAAAAAAAGTAAAAAAAAAAGAAAAAGTACTACACCTGGCTATGAACAAACAGCTTTTACAGAAGTGGAAGTAGTTCAGTGTATTGCAACTCCCTAAGCCCCCCGGATTAATTCAAAAATTCAAGTTATGGGTACATCAGAGAATCACAAGCTTTTATTTTTACTGCAATTAGAGAGTTCTCTTTAAATGGTTGTCCTACTAATAGTAAAAGAAGTCTTAGCCCAGACAGCAGTATTGAGTAAGGATGTGTTCAAAAAAATGTTCATTTATTGCAGAGACGATCCTCACTATGGACACCCTTCTTCCTCACGTATTTAGGCTATAATCATATTCCAACTCTCCTTGGAATGCTGTAATGCCCCCGGGGGTGTCTTGAATGATAGTGAAGGTACAAATGTAGCATATGGCAATAGGTAGCTGCTGTTTCTTAATATACAGTTACGGTATTTTAAAGCTAATTGATGTACTCAAACCTGGTATTTTACAATGCCATAGCATGGGAAGAGATTACAGGTAACGTCATTTGCTCTCTGACTGATGCAGGAAGTACCTGCAGAAGTACGCAGCAGCTACCGTTGGTGGAAACATGCTGACTGGGGCAGGAAAAAAGAAAACACTCATGAAGAGGCGAAGCAGCAAAACATTTCAGTTGGAAGAAACATTAATTTGGAAATCTGAAGCACGCAGAAATGTGCAGCTTCACACCAGACTCCACAACTGCAATGGGTAACCTCAAGCAATGCCTCCCTTTTTTGAAGGATTTGCCTTCCAACCTAATTAGAGCAGGGGCAGAGAGATCAGATGTTCCTTGCTCCTTTTGAAAAGTGACTGGGAAAACTCCACATAATCAGGAGGTATTTATGATTTCCATTGACTTTCAATTTTCTTGGTTCATCTGTTCCCTTTCAGAACGTTTGATGCTAGTCTGTTCTAAACTGTATGTTGAATTTGCTTTAATCAGATGTCTTTGTAACAGACATTAGGTCATTTACTCTTTGATTTTTCTGTGAAAATACAGGTTTTCTTGGTTTCAAAAGTGTTCTTTGAAGAAGCCTGTCATATTCCAGGCAGGGGAAGAAAAAGAAAAATAAGAGGAGAGGACCAGGGAGAGAAGAGGGAAGCAATCAGCAACCCAGTAAATCTGTTTTTTCCCGAAACGGTTTTTTCCATACGGCAACAGTGGGGAATTGTGCACAGTTGTGTGGGGCCCTTTGTACCCATCATTGCCCCCACCAAGCTCCTTTCTCCTGTTATCTGGGCTCAGTCACTGAAGCCAATTAGCATTACCAGAGCTTAATATTCAAGTAGACAATTACATACGCTGACTAGCGTGTCAGCGAGCTCAACCTAATGTTCTTCCTAGTTTTAGAACTCCTTCCTCTGGAGCCTCCTTGCACCTTTGCTGCCCTGGAACTTTCAAGTCCCCATTCACCTGTGCCATACCTGTTCCTGGGTTTAGAGACCCAACCTTAACGTCACCTTACGTCCACCCTCGAACTTCAGCTCCTCATTGCAGCCACCTGACCCCCCCGCCCCTGAACTGTCTCCATAAAACCAGAGTCCTGCTTCTCACAAGGATATTCTAAGTGCTGCATTTAATGAAAAGCCACTTAATTGAGGCTCTGAGGAGCAGAGTCTCACAGAGTCAGAGGGTACAGATCAGCTCAGGTAGGCTGAATTTCCCTTTGGAAGGGCAAGTCTTTCTCCATTGCCTGTAGAAGGAGCCCAGGGTAAATATCCTCCTTAACTCCTAGCCCAGCAAGCTTCAATGCAGTGATTAAAGTTAAGGCTCTGTTTATTTAGCTTTAAATTTTAGCTGAAAAGAGTATGTTAAACTAGAAAGGTTAGATACTATACTTGGCAGTGAGAACTTCTCTGGGAAGTCTCTGTCAAAGAAAAATACAGTCACCTCTAATAGACATATGTCTGCTTTTTAGGGGGGGCTCTCCCATATATTCGAGATTCAATGATAGTAGTAGGTGCTGAACACCATTGAAAAACAAGCCATAAACCATCTTGAAAACCTGTTTTAATTGTTCCTAATATACATTTTTAAGATTAATATCTCCTTATGAAGGGGGATCCTAGGATGGTACTCCTTGGGACACGGGAGGAATAAATTGTGTAATGCCAACAGAAAAGGTGCTGAGGTAGCTGGTAATTGACAGAGTTAATGAAGTATGTTAAGCAGGTACAATATAGATGAAGTTGTCCCCTGCAGGGTGATTGGCCACTGGGGAAATAATGTGACAGTTGTCTTTGTGTTAAAATAATGTGGTACTCCTTCTTTGCCAGATCCTATCTGCAATGAGAGATGAAAGAGATCTTGCAAGGATACCTAGGTCTTCCTATAGCAAATGTGGTGCTTGAAGCTGGCAGATAAAGGACAAGATAAAGAGAGGGTAAGGAGTGTAATTGCTATCTGTGAAGCAGTTAGGCTATTTCATACAACCCACACATGAATTACTCACTACTGAAAAGTAATAATTTGACACTGTTTTCTATAATCCCCTCTCACACACTACAATACATTGTGGTGCTGCCTGAGGATGAATGAGAGCAGAATTTGGCCTGCCAATTTTTCTGGAAGTTGATTATTTTTAGATATTGTTTTAATAATTAACTAACTAGCTCCCAAGCAGTACAATGGATTCAGACAGCAAAGGATGTTTTTGAGAGTAATATAGGTTTTGTATTATTATCTCAGCCTATTGTATGTGAATATTACCGTTGAAACAGCAGGGAAAATAACAAAAGGAAATAGAGCTCAGCCTCTCAATTATACCAAGCTGTGTGGTCAGCGTTGGTTCCAAAAGAGGCGTATAGAGTATGGAGTAATGAAAAATCATTGATACCATCAGTTTGGTGTCTAAATAGTCTAATATGCTATCCCAGCATTGTTCTTACTAAAAACATCTCAGAAGAGAAGTTAGCCTTTCTTGACCATCAGATCTCAAAACATCCTGCAGCTTTCTTGACTCTTTCAGGTGCTGACAGTATTTTCATGTCACGGACACATGAAAATTACACATTTTTTTAATTATTGAAATTGGGGCTGTTGACATTTTCTTGGTTGATATTTATCTGCTCATAATGAAACTGAGTTAGTTGTTATTGGACCTTTGAGCTTTTCAGTGTGGTTTTATCCTCATCCACATCTTATAAATCCAAGACAAAAAATAGAAAAGAGCTTTACCAACAAATACCCTTTAAAAGGTGTCCTTCAAACAGAGGCACTGAAGAAGATTAACCAAAACATCTTCTCAGGGTTCTTAAAGGTAAGGAAGTTTAGAGAGAGAAGCAATTCTCAGCAAACATCCAAGAACATAAACTAAGAAAATATATCTAAGCATCACACAGCAAACAATATTTTAATTTTCAAAATACAGTAAGTGGGAAAGATTAAATGGAAATACTTGTTATTGCAGGATTTTGGCTTGCAATAATCATGATCTCTTTCCCCAATCATGGCTGTAAGATTTGTATAGCCATTTGTTATTATGTTGTCCAGAACAACAACCTGAGCATGAGAACATTTTCAACAGAGCTACTTACCACGGGATTTTGAAAATCACTCCCTTACAATTTATTACGGACCACAGTTTAAAACATTTTTGTACCCAAAAAACTCAGGTGATGCCTTTAAGACAGCACAAAATACCACAAAATACCAGGAGATCAAACCAAGTAGCAATTATCTAAAGCATTTTTCTGGTGTCTACCCAGATTTGCCTTTTGGGAGTGCTAACTCAGTAAATAATCACCATACATAAACAAAGCATTGGCTATAACTCTCAAAAGAACTTACAGTCATCTTCACAGTGTTTTGCTTTGTTTGACAAAATACTTTTTAGTGATGTACTAATGGACAAAGCTAAAGATCCAAGGAAAGGGAACTTGATCCATTTGAAAGAAAATAGAAGGCTGAAGCAAATGCAAAAATACGTTGGTACTCACTCAAAAGGTGCTGACTTCCTCCTATAGGTCATCTCACCCACCCACCTTGTACCACAAAATAGTGTAATTTAAAAGTGCTGATGCTCTGTGCTAGCAAGACTTTTCTCTTTTCAACCCGTGTTTAGGACTAACCAACAAGACAGAATATACTATATGCAGGGTTGTGAGTTTGTATTTTACAGACTGCCTTAAAAGTAAAAGATACCATAAAACCCCATAAAATCAGATCAACCAAAACACTCCTAATCTATTAGCAATAATTAATACACTTTGAAATTATATTTTATATCTCAAGGCTTTGTACAAATATCCACATGACACCACTGTAACTACTACAACTGACACCATTGCAAATTGCATGTGCATGAATGAGATACCCACATGCTCAGACTGACTGTGTATCCTATACACTGTAATGCATAAACTTGTCCAATATAATGAGTATTTTTCAAAGTCTAGCTAGAAAGAGACTAGTCAGCTCTCTCTCCCTTTCATCGTCTTCTTAAATATACTACTTTTTCTAAATCTGTATGCAAGTATTTGAAGGACAGCAAGTCTGGGCCAGTTGTGAGGAATTAATTGAATGTACAAGTGGATTGTGCTCTGTGCAACATCTCAGTTAACTTACTTGTTAAACAGGTAACGGCATTTGACTGTTAAGTTGTGCAGGAACCTGTTTGTTAAATGGATATTGCTACTTATTTAAAGGATACGGTCTAAGGTCTGGCTAAATAATGAAGACTCCAAAGTGTGCAGAAATTTAAATAGTGTAACAGGAGAGGTTAGGTGGCAAAAGCCTGCCCTTCCTTCTGGTTCAGGTACTTTCACCTATATCACAGTATTTGAATGAGAAGGCATGTTTCCTCAGATTTGAAGCACTGCTGGCCACAGATATGCAGAAAAGTAGCCAATCACATTGAGATGAAAATCTGCAGCTGTGATATCCTATGAAATGTGGGAAATATTGGTTTTGGTTTGAGATTTGTTTATTTGGTTTTTGGGGTGTGTTCTGGAGGTGTGCGTTTCTTCTCTTTCTGCAGTTAATAACCTTTCAGATCTCTGTTGACCCAAGAACAGAGCTGAGATATCAAATATATTTCTCAAAAGAATCAACAGCTTCATGCTCCTCCAAAAAGGTACATTTTTGTTTGTTCTTTCATTGCAAGTTTCCCTTACATCAGTAGCTTCCTTAACAACAGGGATAACCGAGCTTGAAAGGGTTTTGTTCTGAAATGTCAATGTTGTTTACTTCCTCTGCTCTTCATTTCAGCATTTTGGCCTGAATTTTCAGATCTTGGTCTGTGGGAATCATAAATCATGGGGAATAGATACATAGAAAATGAAATAGTATGGTCCATCTACTTAGTTTTCAAGGAACTTTGAGTCTATAGCTCCCCAGTTGTCAGCTCTAAGCTTTTGTCCAATCAATTTTTTATTTTTAAAGGAAGCTAGACCAAACTAAAAAACAATTTTTTTTTTTAAAAAGTCACTACATTACCTGGTTTTCCCCAAAGTTTGAAGAGAGTATGTTCAGATCTGGAGTTCTGCTTAGGAACATGTCTAATTTTAATTAAAACAAACCATTACAGAATGTAAAGGCTGCATGTTTCCATTTGATTCTCCCTTGGCACAGACCATCTTATAAATACAGTGGCATCTCTCTGAAAGTGAGACAGACTCTCTAACCGCTTGCAGGATTCATAAAATCCTGCCCATATGTCATGTGGCTGCCACCTTACCTTCTCATGGGACAGAAAGTCCTGGCAACCACTTCAGAACTTGCAAGAACAGTTTTTTAAAGAAGGTTTATCAAATAAAAACAAAGATTTTCATTGTTTAGAGCATCATCTAAGATTCTTCTTAAAGGATAAATCCTTTCCTTAGTACTTAGCTCACGCTTCTCAGCTGGATACTGGGAAACGAAGTAGAAGAAAAGGAAGAAGCATTTTCTCTGTAGATTGTAAGAAAGACATTGCTTCTCTTTAAGAAATGACATAGATTTAGTGGCTTCTGCTCACTGAAAAAGATCAGGGAACAGTTTTGCAAAGTTATTGGGGCAGTTGAAGAAGTTTCTTCATCTGGAACTGGAAAATGCCTTTGCAGAAGATGGAGGCTGCTTTTTGAAAGGCCATTTCCAGCAGGCGATACATGAGCAGGAGGTCTGCATCCCATAATGCGGTTCTGTAAGCAAGGGTGGCCCTTGGCACTGCACAGATTTCACTGCAGCCATCAGAGCCGCACCCAAAGCCAGGAACTCCCTCAGATCTGGTTGCAGGACTGATGGTTACAGTTTGGCTGTTATTTTTGCAATGCTCTGACATACTTGCCTCTATGGGTTATGGTCATCTTCTACATTTCTGCATGTGCAATCAACACAAGGGGAGTGGAAAAATGAAATTTCTCAGTCACGTGGAAACAGAGGCAAGCATTGCAAACACAGTGGATTTCAATAAGCCATAATTACACATACAAATTCATCAACTAAACTTGGGCATGCAATTAGTAGGCTAATTATGCTCTAATTGTAACTGAATACCAAAACAGATGACCACGTGCCAGCCTCCACCCCACCCAGTTGCCTTTGTGCGGTAGCTCCTACGCACAGTGGTGTCTTTGCTCTTGTGTATCTCCTGATGAATACATGAAAGTACCAGATGGGTAAATGCCAATTGGTTTCTCGCTTAAGCCACCAATTCTTCCAATTCTATAGTTAGAATCAGCTTGCCATTATAATAGCTGTGACTGAGCCCCTGTTGTGATGTGTTGTCTCAGTAGACAGCTAGAGACTATCCCCAGCCCAAAAGCTTACAGTCAAAGAAGATAAGCTTTGGAGAAGTGCTGTTGTCCTTGTTCCACCAACAAGAACCCGAGCTATGGGTAGATAAGAGGTGTCTTAATTTCCACAGTTACTGAAGTGCTTAATTCTCTCTTACATTGATGGATTTTGCAATAACAGCCACTAATGACAGGTTTCACCAAACTTGAGATACTTTGTTGAACTGGCCATGTTGGCTGTAAGGTCCCAGAATAATCAATTTACAGAGAGTCACCTCTGCCAGGCTATTGCACAGAGAGCACAACTGAGCAGAGAGGTGCCTCACTTACCTTCCTAATGTCAGCTTGGAGGAGTCCAGGCCTAAATTATTCCTCTAAGCACTTTACCTAAGATCAGATGAATGATTTGTAGCAGAAAGAAGGAATCAACCCATACCCCCTTTTTTCCTCACTTTCATCAAATTAGCTCTTTGTGTTATATGGCTTTTTTGTGTAAGTTTGCTTAGAGTCTTCTAATGGTACTGATGCCATCAGCAGTGTCTAAATATCAGTATTTTGATTACTGTTAATATGCTTATGTTTCAATAAAATGAATTTAGCTAAGAATAAAAATACCTTTTATACAAGATATAGCAATTTTTAGAAATTTATTGATTTAATGTACTTAGTTCAGTGAAAAATCTGTTGGTTTAAGCTATCTGCCATTAGTTTCAATTAAAATATATTGATCTGAGTAAATGTTGGTTAGATTAAGTGTTGCCTGACTGTGAAAAAAATATTTGCTTAAGCAAAAATTGTATGAGTATTTAGACATGCGTTTAAGGGGATTCTTCTAGCATCAGTAGAACTGTTTAGGTATCAATAAATTTATTTAAACATAAATGAAAATACCTTTTCTGAAATTAAAAAAGCTGATTACAGTAATATTGGGACTAGCATGCATATTAATTCAAGAAAAATTGTTTTTGAAATAGTAGGCATTCAGGCAGGAATACAGTAAATTGCAAACAGCAAAAAATCAAGCCCTCTGTGAGGGAAACCGGGATTTTCCATGGAAAGGTTTTCTTCTTTAACCACAAAACTAAGATTTCTTGGTATCCTCTGAAATTAATTTGTCTGAATAATAAAATAATCTTGATAGCCTTAGATAGTAGGACAACACAGATACAGGCTAGCACATACAGTTACTTTAAAGTACCGTATGTACATTATTCATGGAATTAATTTTAATTCAAAGCCTCAAAAATATATATACAGAAATAAAAAGCATGCAAGCAGTAAGGTCGATACACCAGTCCTTTATTAGTTCCATAAAGACTGGAAGCCCTCGGGACTCTGATCCGCAAGCAGCAGAGTACTCTCGCCTTGTGATAAAAGATGGACTTGCCCGCCTGCCTCTGTCCTCAGCTACCTGCCCTTGCATCCAGGTGACGACTCCCCAGCAGGGCAGGCTGAAGCTATCCCGCAGTGATTTGCTTACAGTCACGCAGCAGTTCAGCTTTAGGGTTCAGATTTTAAAACTGGGGAGATCTGGAATGGTAATTGTACATTTATTCTTCAAAGACATACGTGCTGTCCGTTCGTACTGTTTACAGCTGATTATTTTAGATCCGTGTTGTTTATGTTGATCTCATGTATTCAGTTAAAAAAAAAAAAATCCCTGGATAGAAAGTAGGGCTTTTTTATATTGGCAGGTTTGTCTGGGGAAAGGTACTGCCCAGTCTCCCTCTTTTCCTGTGTGTGGAGGTGTGCAGAAGTGAAATCTTGCCTTCATAGGTGTTTGTACCCGCCGCCAGTCCTGTATTACAATGGCACACTTTGTCTGGCAGAACCGCACTGGCGGTACTTACACGCCATTCACAAACACCAGGAGACTGACGATTAAATGCACCAGCACCGCAGTAAAGCAGTTTCTGGATGGCAAGGGGAGCAGCCAGCACCACAAGAGCACAAAGCTGCACAGTTCAGGCAGGCGCACGCCGCATGATTTTGGGAGTCCCAGAGGAACAGACATGTACACATAGAACATTCAGGGGCACATTTTCAGTGCGACATATGGGAAACACACAATCTCCATTAGCTTTAGTAGGATTCACAAAGCTACCTCCCCGCATCTTACACTGCGTATGTCCCCCTGACTGTTAAAAACACATGGCAATTAAGCTATCCGTAGCCAGGTATGGAATTCTGAATTAAAGAAGCAACAGGTAATGACTGAATTTACAAAGTGGTTCCCAACATGTGAAGAATTACTAACTCCAACCTTTGAAACTCTTGAGGGAGGAATAAAAAAATAAAAGAGGGGTACTTTCTTTTCTGTAGTTTCTGAATCACAGATTTTTAAACTACCCTTATATCATTGCTTTCCAGGATTACCTCTAGAACTGCTAAGGTTAGAAATATATTGAATTTTGTAGGCAAAGATGAGATTTTTGTGTTTCCAAGGCCTGTGACTTTAAAGAAAGGCACCAAATCTCGAAGTCTTGTGATCATTTTGTGAATACTGACACTGATGCATACCTGAAGTATCTATTATCCTGTTAATGACCTGGGAGATATCAAATTTTTACATTTAGCAACAGATAATTTCCAACAGAGAAGAAATAGATGAAGGGGCAAGATGTTGTTGGGTCTTTTTTCATACGATCCTAGGTGCAGAGAATGTGCAATGTCCTTTCTCTGAACACAGCAGATTTTAAGCAATCATGAGTAATTTCTTTGATTATGGCTCTACTTTCAGCCAGGACTTTATCAAGCAGCTCTTTCTTTTTAGTCATTGCCTGTTTCAAGCTGACACTGGGTCTACCAGTTATATGTAAATAGTCCTTGGTTTTGCTGTTTCCTTTGCTCATAACAGACGAATACAGTTACCGTTCTCATTTCCCCAATCTTTTCTATTGTTAATTAGAGATGTGAAAAAAACCTCTTTTGCTCCATGGGTCACAGTTGTGCTTTGGGCAGAGGTTCCTGTAGTTTCAGATAGCTGTTTCCATAAGGATGGATTTTTACACTTCTTTTAAATTAAACTCCTACTTACTGGCTTCTACAAAGTTTTGTCTAAATCCTGCAGTAACAACAGCTACACCCCACTACTATGCCCTTGCATAGCAGAAATAGAAATTAATACCTGAAAATGTGACGTGTATGAACTTTCACATCGGGATAGACCTCTCAGACTGTATGTCACATAGCAATTATAACAGCCATTATCATCCAAAAGGAAAAACTATGCAAGTGTGAAAATGAGAGATGAAATCCAGGTGCATTCCTACATAGGAATGTATGGATCAGTGAGCAAGTCTCAGGGCAAGACAGGGCATGAAAATCAGCCACAGCACTGAGCAGTCAGCATCATACATAGTACTTGATTATCAACTGTTAAGCAAAAAAAGCTGTGAGCTTCATAAACAAAGAAAAGCACAGATAAAAGGCTGATCCCAGGCACTCTACAATCTAACACCTTTTCTAGGGCTGGGACATTAACACAACTCCGTTGATTTCCTTCATCTCTAATTTAGAGGAATCAGCACAGAGTGGAAAAGAGAAGGAAGAATCAATTCTCTTCCTCGGTGTTCATGTTTGCTTTTATTTATTAATGTTCTTACACATTGCCAGTCTTGCTAACCTGGCAGAGAGATTTACAGCACCAGAACAAATCTCTGCTGGCTTTTTAACCCAAGAATGTTGAGAGACGACTAAAACTATCTACCAAACAGGCATTTCTGATTTAAAATATACAGGGATCTTTCCCCCTCCTCCCCCGCCCTCCATTCACCTCAGTGGGAGTTTTTGACTGAGTAATTAAAAACAAAGTTATCTTCAGAGGTTGAAGAATTAAGTCTGCTTTTGAAGCAATGAGATAATGGGTACCCGAGAACTCGGAGAACAAAGCTGCTTACAGCATGATCCCAGTCACTCAGGGGGTAAGCCTTAGAGACACAGCAGCTCCCTTAACCAAGGCCAGCCCCAGTAACCAAAATCCTAGCAAAACACAGCTGACAGGGCAGAATACAGAAAAACAAGAATACTCTACATTATAGGATTTACTTTAATCCAGATCATAAAACTAGGTCAGATGACTATCTAAGCAGGTAAGGATTAAATGAAGAACAGTAAGTGCAACAAATAAGAAAGGAAGGAATCAGTAAAAGATAAGGTGAACGGGCAAGGCAAACAAAACACTGTACGAGGCCTAAGCAGCAAAACTTGTGCACAGAGCTGTTGGAAGTTCAATATGCATAAACGCAAGGAAAGGATCCCAGAAGGTGATAGAGATATTTTTAATGTGACAGATTTAATGTTGGTTTGTTTCTTTTTTTT
Organism: Phaethon lepturus; assembly: GCF_000687285.1. NCBI lineage: Eukaryota > Metazoa > Chordata > Aves > Phaethontiformes > Phaethontidae > Phaethon > Phaethon lepturus. The sequence goes on from NW_010538392.1 coordinate 20,870, forward strand.
TTAATGTTCACAGTAATAACAATTTGATCACGTCTACAGCAGTTTCAGACCGGGAACACCATATTCCCTGACACTACTCCAAGTGTTTCACGGACTGTGCTTTGTCCAGCAAGCTGAGGTGGTGTAGAGTAGCCTAATGTCACACTTGCTGAGCCAAGGTTAGGCACAGGAGTCCTGCGAGGTAAATCAACCACGGCATCATCCTGCCTGTGTTCATAGAAGATACGTATTTTACTAGAAAGCCAGACTTTATTCATTTGCACACATTCTTTCATCTTTCCTAAAATTTCAAATTCCAGGAAAGTTCTTCCAAAGATGAAGAGACCAGAGGGTGGGCAGACATTCCTGAGAAAGGAGAAAAGTTATTTACAGGGAAGCTGAACTCACTAAGATAAGTGACTATTCTAATAAATGTTTGCCTTTTCTCCCCACTTTCTGGAGAGAGAATCAAGCTTAAGAAATAAAGGGTCTAAATTAAGAAGCTTAATAATTTCTGCATTTAAGCTGACTCGGTGGCTTGTGGGAGCGCTTAAGATTTATGCTAGAAATTCCCTTGCATCCCAGGGATCAGGAGTGGAAGCCGATAAGATAACTTGAGGCACGGGAGCAGCGTGTCTCACTCCACTGGCTCTGCCTTCGGAGAACATTCGTAGCTGGCATGAGGACACGTCTAGCTCTCTTTCAAAAGTGTAAATGACGCAAAGGCAGATAGCTACCGTATACTGCCTACAGGCACTACCTCACACTGCCCTAAGTGCAGGAACTCATTTCCATTGCTTCAGTGGCCTTTTTCAGATTTCTTCACCATGGTAGACTCATTGTCAGGCAAAAGAAAAGGGAAAAACCACTGTCTTCATTAGTATCAACATCAGATAGCAACATACCATTGATGGAATCCCAGACCCCACACTGTGAACTGGAAAAGTTCTGAAGGTAAGTACACATTTGACCTTCTTGGCTGTCTCTGCTCACTCCTACCAACCAGGTGGAAGTGACCCGGAGGCAGTAATTGCTTCAGGGCAGCCTTGCTGCAACTGAAGTAAAGTGGGATCGTGCTTTTGCTGTTCAAACCCCAGCCCCAACCTAAGAAGTAGCCCTACCAAAAAGACGTTTTCTGAGGGCAAAATTCAAACATTCTGTAATAATATCTTGGTACGGTACTCCTTCATTTACATAACAAAACAACATTGACTTGTATTATCCATCCATTATAACCCCTAAATCCTTTCTAAAAAGGCAAACAAACAGGAAACTCCCACAACGGTATTTCTGCTTTTTCACAATTTTTGCTGAAGAGGGGGAGAAGCAGCAGGGCGGGAGTTTTCAGAAGCTCCTTGCACCTCTTAGGCCACCCTGCTTTCCACCTGCGAAGCTGCTTTTCACACAGCCCCACTGCACACGTGTGGAAGAGTACGGTAAGTGCAAAACTGCGATGTGTATTGTACAGCTCAGTTACTTAGATATTGCATTTCACTAGAGACACTTAGTTCCATCAGTTAAGGGCTAGCCAGTGTGACTGAACACCGCAAAATACTCTCTGCACACGTTTGTTTCAATTCCTAGTCAAATTTGCCTGCAATCACATTCCTTCTGCCTACACTTCTCACAAATGGGCTATTCATTAGTTTTATGCTGGGCCAGGAATATGTGCTGAAAATGAAGTTGCTCAAAACAATTTCCAGTTCAACATAAAAAAAAAAGGGGAAAAGAAGGTGGAAATTTTGCCTGTCTTCTCAGCTATGAAAAAAAAAGGAGTGAGAAATAAAAATTGAAAGTGAGTGTTGAATTTGTAACTATGGCAATGAGAAGCCTCTAATGGGCAGAGACTGCCAGAAAGTAACACTGTCCTGTGTATTGCACTGAGGTAGGGGCATCATTGCAGGTATTTATCAAACTGGCCCCAAAAGGCATCTGAGGCCATCCAGGATGTTCCAGGTTTAAGGAAAAGGCTGGAAGTTCTAGGTGAACTGCAGGCATGCCAAAAAGGAAGGACAGAGATTACGTTTCCTATTGTCTTCCATCCTCTTCTGTCTTCAGACTGTGAATGCTTCAGGGCATGACTGTACATAAGCACATTTCCAGATAAAAGCAGCAGAGGCAGGCAAAAATTATAGCGTGGGTGAAAAGAGTTGATCAAAACAATAGGTGATCGAACAAATAAAATTATGTGTATTTTTACCTTCAAATTACTGATAAAATGCCTGGGAAGGAGCTCTGAACATTGTTTGGGGGGGGGGGCAGGGTGTAACCAAAACTTACCTTAAGAGTTGGGAGGATGTGTCAAGAGGAAGAGATGAAAAGGTGAGGCGGGGGAGTCTGGCGGCAGCCCAAGGGTTAAGGCAGCCGGAAAAAAACAGCCAGGAAGAGGGTAACAAAGCAAACACCTACTCAGCAGAGTGTTTAATGCCAAAGATCAAGTTATGGTATGTAGCTGGTAATATCGCTAAGGTCAAGAAGCTACAAACCCTTTTATGATGGTTATCTCTGTCTCTCAGCTTCCCATATTTTGACTTTACGCTCCATTTTTCTTTCACTGGCCCTCATGGTAAGTGCCTAGTTGACGCCTATTCTGCTAAGCCTTTAAGAAAGAAGGGTAAGTCCCAGCCAGCATTTCTGTGGTTTCTGTTTCCTGTGTCAGCAAATAACTCTGAGTAACAAATGCATTCAGGAAAATCAGGGTCTGTTCATGGACAATTTGCAAACATAAGAAGATTCAAAAATTCAATGAATTACTGACTTGTTAGGAATTATTATCTCCACCTCTTCTGTTTGCAGCTCAGCAACTGTGTGTGGCCAGTCAAGCCAACAAACACCCCCAAAAACATGAGACGAATCACTTCTGACCTTGTTCTTCCTGTGACCTTATAGCACTGGCTTGCAGAAAGAATATGCGTATAGAGATATCTTGGCATAACTTCAAGAGCAGTTCAGTAAGTAGTTCACAACTGCTGACCATCTGGCTGTTAGAGCTAAGAGGGATCTATTAATGTTAGAGCTAGAACATTGCCAAGCTGCAGCAGAAACTGCATGACAGAAGTGCATACGGGCCCTCTTTAAAACCCTGATAGGAAACATTGCAATTGTTTTATCCACCCACTCACTCAAGTAATCACAGAATCACAGAA
>NW_010538393.1:0-1231 GCF_000687285.1 Phaethon lepturus
AGTTTGGGGAGGTCCCTGCTGACTGGAAGCTGACAATATTATTCTAATCAACAAAAAGGGTATGAGGGAAGACCCGGGGAACTACAGACCTGTTAGTCTACCCTCAGTTCCTGGAAAAAATATGGAGAAGATTATGCTGGGTACTATTGAAAGGCATTTAAAGAATCATGCAATCATCAAGCACAGTCAACATGGGTTCACAAAAGACCTGTTCAACTAATTTGATATCCTTCTATTATAAGGTCACCTGCCTAGTGGATGAAGGGAAGGTGGTAGATGTAGTTTTTCTGGATTTTAGTAAGGCTTTTGATACTGCCCCTCACAACATCCATCTGGACAAGTTGTCCAACTGTGGGATGAGTGGGTGTACTATCCCTCTAGATCAGAGGGTTCTAGATAGATTGGAACATTGAACTATGATTAATGGGATGAAATTTAACAAATCAAAATGCCAGATTCTGCACCTGGATTGGAGTAATGCGGGGCACAAATACAAATTAAGAGGAGTGGCTGGAGAGCAGCCATGCAGAAAGGGATCTGGGGGTGCTGGTCCACAGCAGGCTCAATATGAGTCAGCAGTGTGCCCTGGCAGGGAAGAGGGCAAACTGTATTCTTGGTTGCATCAAACACAGCATAACAAGCCAGTCAAAATAGGTGATTATCCTGCTGTATTCAGCATTGGTGCGACTTCACATTGAGTACTGCATGCAGTTCTCGGCCCCAGAATTTAAGAAGAATGTGAAGGTCCTTGAGTGCATCCAGAGGAGGGCAACAAAGCTGGTGAAAGGTCTGGAAGGCATGTCCTATGAGGGGCAGCTAAGGACTCTGGGTTTGTCTTGTTTGGAGAAAAGGAGGCTGAGGGGTGACCTCATCGCTCTCTACAGCTTCCTGAGGAGGGGAAATGAAGAGGGAGGTGCTGATCTCTTCTCCCTGGGATCCAGTGATCAGATTTGTGGGAATGGTTCAAATCTGTGCCAGGGGAGGTTCAGACTGGAAGCAGGACATTAGGAAGCATTTCTTTACTGAGACAGTAGTCAAACACTGTAACAGTCTTTCTAGAGAGGTGCTTGATGCCCCAAGCCTGTCAGTGTTTAAGAGGGGTTTGGACAATGCTATTAATAATATACTTTAACTTTTGGCCAGCCCTGAATTGGTCAGGGAGTTGGACTAGATGATCATTGTAGGTCTTTTCCAACTGAAACAGTCTATTCTATTCTATTCTATTCTATTC
>NW_010538393.1:1348-87374 GCF_000687285.1 Phaethon lepturus
ATTCAATTCAATTCAATTCAATTCAATTCTCACTCTTTCTTCATACTTCTTAGACCGGTGATTCTCATTATTGTCCACTGGACAATCTCCAGTTGTTCTACATGTTTCTTGAGCTACAGTGCCTAAAACTGAACACAGCAGTTCCACAGAGTACATAAAAAGGATTATTCAAAATCTGCTGTGATCACACAAACATGCTCTGAATTCAGAGCCATGTGCAGAGGGAAGGCCATGCTCCAGTGTATTGAATTGCACTTCATTCTCTCAGAAAACATTGACATGATACAAAGAACAGTAGTTGAATGATTAATCAGCAGAAATATCAGAAGATTTTTTTGAGGGAAGAGGCCAGTTAAACTAACGGGATTAAAAATACTGAATTAATAACACTATATCCACCGTGGGAAAAAAAAAAAGCTTGTATTATTGAAATGATCAAACTTAACCAGTAGCACACCTTTAACATTAAAAAGTTTTCTTTAATATTCGAATAGCCTATCCATATATATAAAACTTTTTCCTCTTCTTTTTTCTTCGTCAAAAATTTTATTCCATTTGAAAAAAAATCCCATTACTTCTAAAACCAGAAGTGCTAAATTAAAATGCTAGTGATCTACATGACAATATTAAAGTAAGTATTTTCAAAATGGATTGCTATTCAGAGACAGGCATGCTTTACCCAATATTTCTTACTTGCAAATTACAGAAAAGCTTAGGCAATCTGCATAACAACCTGTTTTTGAAGTATTGCTGCTGTAAGTATAAATGTATTCAGTCTCCAGAGATAGAAACATCTCAGACTTGATGAGCAGCACACACAGCACAGAAAGGTAAACGGTAAATAAATGAGTTTATTTTTTCCCCAGGTCTATTAAGATGAAGGTTGAAACCAGCGCCGTTCATTTTGTAAAGTATGTCTGATAATATAATGCTTAAGGCAGATGTTTGAAACTTCTTTCTTTTCATTAGAAGTATTTACATCAGATTTGAATAATAAGAAATATTTGGTCATACAGCAAGACACAGATCAATCATGGACATTAGGCTATTGAATTTAATTACATTAAATGCTAGTCAATAGATATCTATTAAGAAAGCTTAACTGAATGACAAATAAGTAAGTAATTTGCTTCAGTTATTCTACGTAGATATTTCTAGCACATGATGAAGGGAACTAGAGCTGTCTATCTGTATTGCTATTTGAAAGCCTTTAAATCAGGCCAATGCTCTCTTTAGAGAGTGACCATATAGTAGTAACTTTACGTATGAATACAGGACACTTTGTAAAGTATGCAAAAAATTTCCACTGAAACCTCTAAATGAGTATGTTACTGTTGGTCAGAGAAGTGAGTGTAATATATGGTTCCAAAACATCCCATCCAAAAGGTGTAGACATATCCAAGAAATCTGAATAAAACAAAGAACTTTGGTCTCAAACCATAGATGAGCACTGATGTTTGCATGGTTCTTTCCTTACTGTATGCACATAAACTGCCTTTTATGCCCTTTAGCCCAACTAATATCACTTGGATAATGATCAAGCAGAAAGGAAAGGATGTGTGGGCATGATTACAAATTTAAGGTTTTAAGTTGTAATGATAGCTAGCTGAGAAACACTGTTTTATCTACCATCAGCATTTTTACACACGTGTTGAATATTCTTGTGAAAAATAAGTTTCCATCTTTCTAAGATTAAAAAAAAGAGAACTATTTTTTTGTCTATTCTGTTTCATCAGATATGATTTGAATTTCGTCTGCTACTGTGGGAATACAGATACTGATTCTTGCAGTGACAAGTTAAAAAGGGAAAAGAACAGAAGTGAAATCTCCTTCCTCTCGTTTGGATGATACAATCTTTTGCTATTATTATATAAAATTGCAGCATTACAGCATAATTATTACATTTTGGTTGTGACTAATTAGTGAAAATTATTCTTACTCAGTGGCTCACTTTCTTTACAATATATATTATCAAGTACAGAGAAATAAGGTTTTCCAAAGCAGAGACTGAAAGATGGAAAAAGAAAAGAGCTTAGTTGTCAATTAAATTGACAAATTAGTTTCTCCCTAAATTCAATCCAGATCCACACTTGGATATCTAAGTTATTTACTAAATAGAGAGATTCATGCTTGGAATAATATCATTAACTATTTTTTCAAGAAAAAAAGTCATCTAAAGGTGTTGCTGAGGTTCAACATTTGAGACACTTCTTTTGTTTTTGCACTTTTTATTTATATTTTTAAATATTTTTCACCATGGGCTTGTTTTCCAGTGTATCTTTCTCATTCTCCTGTGAAATTTCTCTGATTTAGAAATCTAGATTTTTCAGTGTTCTAGCAGTGATTTTCCTTTTTCATCTTGTACAGGAGTTTTTGATTTGAGCGTAAAGTTTCAAAACTGGTAGAAATGAGAACAGAAGCAGTACACATTTTCTCCTGAACATCCTTGTGACTTGGACTATCTCTCTACATTTCATGTGCTAAACATGACAGATAAGAATAGTTACCTTTTTGGGGTCACTAAATACATTTTCTTAGGGTTTTTGATTTTGTGCACACTTGACACTGACTTTCTTCATGAAATAGAAATACTGATTTACATCTTGGGTTCTACTTCCACAGCAATTGAACTTCTTAGTTGATGCTGTTAAAGTCTGTTTATAGCTTGAATGTGTTGTTGTTTACTTTTTCTATGAATAATACAGAGAAACAGTTGATTTAGACCATTACTAACAATTGAAAGAATAGAATGAGTTGTGCCTCACTGTGTCAGTAATAGAAAATGCATGATGTGATAAAAGGAAACTACTGAAAAAATTGGTATGACATCTGCATCAATGAAGGAAGTCATACTAAGCCTGTTTTGAAGCAAAAGAGAACTTCTTTCTCTGTTTAGTATATATACTTTAATGTTATTATAGAGTTTGTATTTCCTTATTCCAAAATTCATGTTGCATGAAAAGAAATCTCAGTAATGAGTTTGCTTTCACAAACAGTGCATTCCAGTATTAGAAAATTCTGCTAGTTTGAGATGTGGTACTGTCCCAGCGTTTGCACTAAGGAGATTTTAAGTATGTATGATACTTTTAGAAGAACTAGGGTGAACGTTAGCACATAATTCTTTTACAAGTGAAGCATCACTTTTTTCATGACAAAGCAACACAAAAAGAAATGTCCTCCAGACCAGCAGGAAACGTTTTTTTTTTAAATACAGAGATTTTTGCATGCTAGAAAATGTCTAATGAAAATTCTTAAGAAAATTATAATTATGATTAATGCCTAGTTTTAGAGTTTTGCTAGACATACAGTAAAAAGATGCACAGACACCTGACCACTTGCAATTAATGGAGATATAACCTTTTTGCTACATAAGAAATCTGCAGGTCTAAAGCTGCTGTAACAAATATCCAGAAAAGATCATAAAGTAGTATCTGGTTAATGCAAAGCAAAACTTTCAGTTCTGTGAACTATCTCTGCTTTTTGACCAGATCTAGGGAACTTGATTTTAAATGTTGTGCCAGAGAGTGAAATTTAAATAGTGCCCAGCCCATAATTTGCAAGAAAGAGACAATGAGAGGCAAACTGATGCACTCATTCAAAAACCATGTGCACAAAATCAAGCTTCTGTTAATAGTATTTTTTTGTTTCTTGAAGGACGGGGGAAATAATAAATCAAAACCAGTGCCTGTAAAATTAAAATTTTTGAAGCAACAGTTTTAGTTGGTTATATCAACACAGCCTAGAAGTATAATTTGTACTCAGTAGCATCTTCGATTAGAAATTGTACAATCCTGTATCAGAATCTGATAATTGTTTATAAAGTGTGCTTGCTACAAGATACTTAAGTATATTTATAGCTAAAGAAAGACTAAATTACATACTAACCTCAGTATGGAGAGGAAACATCTGTGTGCCTTATTTACATATTCTGAAATAGCTGAGCCTCTTCTCTCTAAGTGTCTTAAGATATCCCCTATGGTTAAGACTAAATTTTTGCTATTAGACTAAATAAGAAGCTTGCTTTCATCTTTGTAAGAATCATATTTCTCAATAACACTATTGCTTCAAGGGAGAAGTGATAAAAATGTTAAATTTAAGGGGTATTAAGTACCTATTTAGAATATATTTTGTCTTGTGACAGACCTATATGATTTTCACTCCAAGGTGTTAGGTGAAGTGCTTTAATATGCTTGTTGTGTTTAACAACAAATACGAAAAACCTGGTTATTGGTTAATGTATAATCTTTGAGTAGCTATGAATCACAGTTTAACAACAGTATCAAATTAAATTAAATTAGGAAGTAGGAAGTCCTCCTTTAACCTGGGAGTTAACAGTTCATAACTAGGCAGAATATAGTTATAAAGGCCAAAGTGAAGAACTGTTAAGTTTCAAAGTGATTGGACGCTGGCAATCCTCCCTAAGATATACTGAAAAAATCTACAATTTCAACTCAATGTATCTTCATAATGTGTCATTTGGAAGTTCTTCAGATTATTTTCCTTTCATAAATCTTTACACATCTTCACAGATATGTTGTTGTGCCAGCCATGGGCAAGATAACTATTGGAAAAGATAGCTGTATAAAGCTAACATTATCAAAGGTACTCTGAAAAATGGTGGAAATCTAAATTTTACAAGAATTTTTCTTCTATCACTTTCCCTGTATTTCAGTGATTACCTGAACTAGTCTCTTTCAACCCATACTCATACTCGTGATAAAATCCCTTCATACCTCTCAGACAGTGTAAATTCTACAGAATATGTAATTATTTTTACCAACTTTATTAGTCCCTTAACTGGTAGAATGCTGTAAATTTATTACAACATAAATGAGAATCGGACTTAATTTCCTCGCTACAGTTTGGGATTTCTACACACTTCCTCCTAAACGCTTTTGTCTGACACTAAACATTGTGGTGACTTGAGTATGTTGTACAAAAGATCAGAGGTAATGATTCCTACGTATACCAAATGTTTAGAATATTTTTCACCTTTTTTTTAGAAACATAAGGAAAAAAGAAGAGGAACTAAATTTCTCTTACATGTTTTTTTGCTTGTTTGTTTTTCCTCAGAAAGTATAGCTTTTCCCAAGTGTTATTGGTGTAGTAGTTTTTTCTTAAGTATTCTTTGGGATATAAACAGTCAATAACTGTAATTATTAACAATAATAATAAACAAACAATTTTTCTGTAGCAGGGAAATTCTGAACAACATGGTGTAAGATACCAAATACAGCTATTTTTAAATAAAATAATCATATTTTTTTTCATAAAACTAGTCTAATCTTTATGGAGACATAAGCAAAAAAAGATAGAAATATGTCAATATCATAAATATTGTAAATATTCTGTGTACTTTATCTTGAATTGCAGAGCATCAACTTGAAATTGAAAAATATTTTAAAATGCTATATGTGGTTGTTAGCTATATTAAACCTTATGAAAAACATAAACTATAGTTCTCGTCTACTGACAGTAACTGCATTCTCATATGCAACCTGAAATACTAAAAGCAACAGAACTAAAATCATTCTAAAAATCTCTCTAGATGTTATATTTACTTTTTATGTCAAGTGTGCTAAACAGGAATGTAATAATTTTCCCGACTTTATAGTAATTAACATTTGAATATGTGTTAGCAGCTTTTATGGCAACCTGTTTTAAGAACCTGTTAGAGCTTTTCTAAAGTGAATATCATGCCTACAAAAATAAAACATCACTTGAGCATTTGCAAAGATTACATAGCATTACTTATTTTCCCTTTTACGACTACTGTAGTCTGTGACATGTTTTGCTCCTGAAATTTTTAAATAAATCACATTTGAGGTTGTAACTGTATGACATTGTTCTACTGCATCTCACTAAATGAAACTGTACTACAAACTCCTGCTTAATTTGTAATGCTTACTGTATGATGTTCATTATTTTTGCTGGAACTTATACTTCAAAAACATTTATGGCGTGCTCAATTTTACATTGCAAAATTTCTGCCAGTAAGTCAAGACATATATTCTGTGAAGAAACTTAGGGGTAGAATGCTAATATTTAAGTGTCCTTTCTTGACAGCTGTAACTTGCCCCAGCATAGAGACTCTACTCTCAGAACATGTTGTCTGGAGACTGATTTCTGGGTCACTGAATGAGTATGGAGCTCAAGTCATGCTCAGCTGTAGTCCTGGATATTATTTATTGAGTCGAAGACTCATACAGTGCAGGACTAATGGAACCTGGAGCATAGGCAATGAAAGACCAAGTTGTAAGGGTAAGGAACATACTTGTTTACAGAATATCCTATGATTTTTAATACATATATTTTATTTTATACATACTTTAAAGTTTTTTTTTTAATTTTGCTATCAATCTCCTATAAGTAAACAAATATGAAATTTTCTTTAACTTGTTGAAAATATTTGATTCAAACTCTTTATGTGTAAAGTACAATATATTTCATACAAGAGTCAATGAAATGGCATCAGAAGATTAATCTGGATGATGATATATGTCTGACTATGGATTTATTCAACTAGATAGTACATAAATATTTAGAGAATACTAGGCGATAATGTTATTATTTTATAAGATTCCAGATTAGAATTAGATTAAAAGATGATATTGTTTTGACTTCCTCGGTGAACCATGAAAACTGTACTGTTGGAGAAACATATATATGAGCTTTTATAATGTCTTCATATGAAGGTATCATAGACTACATCAGCCCTGACTTTGGATTTTTAAAGACTTAGAAAAGAGAACAACGAGAGATGTACACCATGTAACTAAAAATAATATAAAACAGTACTCATTTTCTAGAAAAAAAAAATTAAGATGTTTTTAGAACAAGGCTGAGTGCGCTATGTGTACCAGCAATCAATATGATACATACACAAAAGCAGTGTATTTGATCTTATCTAAATGATGATGGATTATGGAATTATGTTGGTTCTGTTTTATTCTGTTAGTTTTGTTTTGAGAAAATCTCCTTTTGAATATATACAGTTGGAAAAATAAGGTGACTCTTCTATATCTTTTATAAACCAGTAAAAGCTTTATCAATTTTATTTTCAAATGTAAAACTAGTGAATTTTTTATCCTATTAACTGCAACTGTGACCCTTTCCTCTTGTGCACCCATACTAAAAAAACTGCTTTTGTATTTGCTGCCTAATGTGCAGCTACTGTTCAGATACTGAGAAGTCTTTGAAAAGCTAGTTCTTCATCAACCTCTACAATTGCAGGATTTCTGTGTAAGTAGAAAATGGGGTGAATCATATGGGATGCAGTTAACCAAAAGGAAATATTAGGTAGATACAGAAACCTAAGGAGTTGTTGACTGAAGATACATTAGTTTATTTATAAGACAGATAGATACATTATTTTGCCTTCTGATAGAGGACTGATTAGGATTTAATTATGATGAACTTCATCCCCTGAGAGAGGTTCAGTAATACTTGTACTGGATATAGATCATTAATATCCAGAAATACACTGTAGAGTATTTTGAGGAGTCTACTGTATACTTTCTGTGTGTCGTTCACGTGCTAAAGGTAGGTTATATAAATACAGATTCTAGCTTTTTTTTAAAATTATATTTCTGAAGCAGCAGGAAAGCTAATTGAAACACTAATGACAAGACATTTATATTTATCAATATCTACTTGTCAATAGTATCTCTAAAGGAATTGTAAAACATCAAATTAAGGGAGTTCTGGATTAAGAGAGACTTGGCTAGTAAAGTTATTTTATTTAAGAATGTGCTGAACAACTGCCTAACAAATAATGAGGTAGCTCATTATTCATACAGTTTAGCTATTTTTAACTGAAGTCACAGTAATTAAAAATAATAAAGCATTTGTAATATGTTTAGAACAATTTATTCTATGGCATTTTAGGAAAATAATTTGATTTCTTAACATTCATAAGTGTGATTTTATCTGAAATTTCAGGTTTAGAACATACGTTGCCAAATTAAGTATAATTATAAGCGCTTACCATGGAACAAAACTGTTGCATTTATTCCTATTACATTTACTTTTTAAGAAAATGTGAGTTGGTATATTGTCTTCCAGTATAAGAAATAATGAAAAGTATTTTCATATTTCAGTTTGTTCTGTTGTTTTGTTTTTTTTTCCTAGTTATCTCCTGTGGTGGTCTTCCATCTCCACCAAATGGAAATAAGATTGGAACCTTAACAGAGTATGGAGCTACTGCAATATTCACCTGTAACACAGGATATACATTAGTTGGTTCTCACGTGAGAGAATGCTTGGCAAATGGTCTCTGGAGTGGTACTGAAACTCAATGCCTAGGTAAAAAACACATTTCCATTTTTTCTTCCATTTTGTTTTAATCAAAACCAGTATCAAGTACTGGAATTCAGCTCAGATCAAGCAACAGCATTTTGAAATCAAAGAAAAATAAAGGTATCTTAAGTACAGTAAATATTGTGTGCAACATATGATTGTATATGACTCTACTGTCATATAACTTTTTATTAGAAATTAAATTATATTTGATGTTGTTGGGATGCTTTCTGGACCAGGAGGGTTTTTTAAGTGACTCAATTGTCTGCATTTACAGTACTTTAACTTGCTTTGTAGAGCAGTCACAGGCTGTGTCATGAAACTAAGATGTAAGATGAGGTTCAGTTCAGTTTCAGCATATTGAGCTTTCACTAAAGGGTAGTAGACAAGAGACAGCCCAAAGTAAAGCAAAAACCAACACCCTCACAAAACCTGAGATGTAGTTTACACCTTAACTTCTCACCCCGACTCCTTCATTCTTCAGACCTACTCATGTTGGTTTACATGCCCAATACAGACATAAGAAAACTTTTCTTTTTCCGTCAACTTTGAGGCTCAGCAGTGAGTGTATTTCTGGTTGTGGACAGTGTATACATGTCTAGAATCTTTTATTTGCTTTGTTTACCCTCCTTTCACATATTTTCTTCTTGCCTCACAGCTGAATGTATTCAGTTGCTCTCAGGAAAGGAGCATTCTCTTCTTTCTGGTCCAGAGTTCAACCTCAATTAAAAAGCAGCTTTATTCTCTGCTGCCTAGCTGCATCCTTTTAGTAGAACACATAGTATTGCATGCCTATCTAGCACATTTTAAACAAAACAGTTTGACCACTTATCATATGCAACAATTTAATTTTTTTACAGAGGTAATAATTATTTTAATAAAAAAACAAAAGCAGAGTAACTAAGATATTATCCACAATAATCCATATTCCTGGTTTTTGCAGCAATGAAACAGTAAGAGCATTGTTTTATAAGGAAATGGTAGTAGCTGTAACATGAATTGTCAGAAATTATTCTCTATCCAGAACTCACTTGTAAAATTTTCAGGTAGAATAGAGCAATGTTTGACTAATTAAATGCATGTCTAACAGTAACATTTGACTTAAAGTTTTTAAATAAATTATGCTGATTAATTTCTAAATTATAAAATCCCTTGTCCTCCCACTCTGTGGAAATGTTACATTTTTAAAAAGTGTATTAACATGAAAATTTTGCATGTTGAAAAAAAAAAAAAGCCAGTAATCTTCCTCTGACTTTGGTATCTTCAAAACATCCCATTAAAAGAATGTGGGTAGATATATTTTGCAGTATGTCATCAAAGAAAACATACTTTTGTCCTATCCGAAGAAATAAATTCAAATCGAAACTGAAAAAACACCTTTTTCTAAGCTTCATTTCTTCAAACCTTCATGCTGTGTGAAGAATCCCTGATGTTGTCAATTCCATGAACAAAGTCAAAATGAACTTGACATTTACATTTACAGTAAGTCAATGTCAATAGGATGTGTGAGAAAGAAGTTTTACATATACCTAAAGAACTGATAATGAAAGGTTGCTGAGCATTCTTAGACACCTGAAACCATTCTTGACTGTCACAATGTCAATAGTGTCACTGTCTTTCTGTGTTCAGATAGACATACATATGATCTTTGGCATATCAGGTTGCTGGTACTCATTACCTTATAGATATAAGAGATAAGTAAGTAGTCCATGCTGTTTTGCCTTAAATTTCTATGCAGAGTTACTTCATAGTACCATCGTAAACGGTATTTGCAGTTCTTGAGTTTGGAGTTCATGTTCTCACCAAGGGGCAAAACTGAAAGAAATAGCTACATTTCCCCTGAGGAAAACATAGAAAATCAGAGCGGCATTTTAAAACAGAGCAACATTCCCCTGGTTGAATATTAAATTAAAAGAAAAGAAGAACTTCTGCATCACAATAACCAGGTGTGATGGGATCACATACCAACTCCATCATGTCTTCAAAAAACCAACTTTCAAGTATCGTCAATTTCATCTTAGCATTTTATTAAGAAAAAAGAATAGCAAGTATCGTTAGATAAACATGATTTTTAACAGCGTACTAATGACAACTTCCTGCATTTCTGGAGATCTTTAATGCCTGAAAATACTTTTAGACAAAATATTTTGAAACAGGTTGCAAGCCACAAGACAGTAATGCACTAACAGACAGCAGCATAATAATCTAACCTTGATGAAAAAGAATGTGGACTTTTCAGCTGCATATTAACTCTATTCTTCATCAGTATAGAACAGATAATTTGATGGGGTATAGGTGAAACACCACTCTCAGAGGCAGGGAAAAAAACCTCAGTATTTGTGTCCTACTTGCCATGTTGATTGCCTTTCTTCTTTCAGTTCAGAGAGTAAGCTGCAGCAGCAAGGAAAATTAAGAGAGAACATTTTCTGAAAAAAAAAATCATGAGATCATGTAATTCAGATCTTAACTAAGATTTTATAACCTTTGATCATGTGTTCCTGGTTGATTCCTTCATTTTGCAACAGTAATGTTTGTAGTACAGTTTTTGCGCAGATAGTTTTACAACATGTCATCTCTTAAGACGCAGAGTGGTCAAAAGTAGTGACCATTGTCTCATAGAGCTAATCTAGCTTCAAAATGGCAGTTTGTTATTAGTGAGTTCCCATCAACATATTTTCAATGCTTCACACTTTATTTTTGGTATAACATATGCTGTATTAAGAATGTTGTCATCTTGGTGTAAGAAATAATGGCATAAATGGACTATGTTTTAATTACTACTTCTTTTGACATTTACAATAGTAAAGAAGTAAAATGACTATTTTTTTACCTAGGAAGAAGAATTCCACTGAGGTGCTGGGTAGGGGAACGCTATGCCTCAGGATTACTTTTTCACATACATGTATTCATCAGTTCCACAGTACAACTATATAAGATCTGTGAAGATACACCAGCTTCCTGCTGGTGTCAGGTTATCCCTAGACTGAAGCTGACCAACTTTTGAAAGATGCTAACTGAAAATTACATGTGTAGGAATATTTTTCTCAGCTCTTTCTTCTGTAACAAACATGCAAGCTATATTGTAAAAAAAAAAGAGCTATTACCCCTCAAAGTTTTGTGGTGTGTTACATCATTTACTGCCAGTGGAGTGCCTGACACCTGCATATAATAATTTAAAGCATAATAATATGTGTTAGCATTCATTTATTTAAACTAACCTGAAATACCACTTCATCCATCATCTGATCAATAATAATTGTATTTAATACTTATGCACTGCTTTCCTTTTTAAAAAACCTATACACAACAAGATAATTCGTCTGCCAACATATGAAAACTAATTAATATACAAACCTCAATCGATTCTGTTTGTAGTATAGATAACTCTTCCCATGGGAGGCTGGAAAAGACTTTTTCTTCTATTCTGACAACTGAGAAATACATTTTAACACTGAACACCCCAGAAGATTTACTGTCAACTATAGCCTATAATTCAAATAGGGTAGAGATGGAGAAGAACTGATCAGTATAGGACTTACATAGTGAACAATACCAGTTTATTCTCAAAGTCAGTTTAAAACTAAACACACTGAAGCTTTTAACTCTTTGGGAAACAGCTAGCAAGTTTACTAGACCTCATAGTTAGGAAAGACTGTCTCTATATACAGCTTGAAGTTCATTTATATGAATTCATATGTTTCTTCTCTGGAGTGATTTGCTGTTGAATTTTGTCTGTTTTAGTTTTTTTACAAATCTGCATGGAAATTGGTATCAGTTACTATTATCTTATCTCCTTGGTCATAACAGTAACATTTTATTTTTGGACACCTGGCTATGTGTGTTTTAAGTGATTTCTGCAGATCTATTCACTCTTGTAATGAACACAGGACCTCTTACAGTAAGAGCAATGATTGTTTTATTACACTTCCCAATTCTTTTTCTAAAAAATTTTATGGACTTTGGTTTCTATTTGATGTATCAGATTGATTGCATTGTTGAATGCAGCTCTGTGCGCTTAGAACAGTTAAGTGTACAGATCTACCCTGCTAGACTAAAAAGATCACATTTAAATCTGGAAGGTTGTTAATCACTATTTAGTCTTTGCTATTTTAAAGTCAGACAAGCTCTATAGTGCAAAAATACTAAACAGCTCTGAGTGTGAAAGTCTAAATCTGAGTTATCACAGGCATGGTGCAAAAGGTTGTATTTCTGCTACTAAACCTCTTACTGCCTCTACATTCTCTCACATAAGGGATATACACACCATGTATTTTAGGCACCCAGTTTAGATGCAATTTAGAGTACAATCTAGGATCCTAAATTTCCAACAAGGTCAATGGAACTATGCAGGCTCCTCCAGAGAGCAATTCAAGAAAGGTAAATTCTTAAATTTTAAAGGTAGATGATGTGAATGCCACCAGTTACGTATTTCAAAATTTCAAGGACCGCATTCACCAAATTTATTTCAGAGGTGCCTTTAGGACTTACCTGAAGCCTGTGAAAATCAGGAGGCAAACACCCAGGGAGCTCTGAATGAGCCTTTCCATTTCAAAGGAATGATAATGAGTCAGAGGTGCTTTTTACCTACACTGTACCTGCATGAATGTAATTCAGGAAAGCTGTAGATGAAAACAGGTATCACTTTATGTTACCCACTGGTCTGTGTAGAATCAATTTCTGATTTCAGGCCAGCTGAGTACACCAATTTCTGTACCTCAGGAAAGGGTTTGTCAAATCATTATTTGTCTCAAAAGAAAGCTAAAACCAATGACTGCAGTTAATGAATCCAAGGTTAAATATAAGACCTAAGTCTTCAGTTAGTTAGAATTATGTGTATTTTTTCTTAGTTATACAAGAATAAATATGATTGTTAAGCAAGATTTTTTTTCAGTTCCACTCAGTTACTCACACTGCTGATATTTCATCTCTCTTCCCCCCTTTTTTTTCTTCCAAGAATAATTGCAGCTATGAGTCAAAAAACATGTGTTTTCATGCATGCTTTGTGTGTGTGAGTGACCATACATGTATGTAGGGCATAGATTAAATTGGAATCATTTATGAGTTTGCTTAACTCCATCTCTGGCATTGGTGGCATTTAATCACGGACTAAAGTGTTTTCCTGAACAGATATTTTTTACTCACTTTTTATGACTTTCACGTGCAAAACTATGCACAAAAAAGTCAAGGACATACTTTAAAATCTAAACTTAAATATAATCTACTCCATTCAATTTTAATGAATTTTTAGCATTTTTTTTCCAAAACCAATAAGAACTCCATATCTTAAGTAATGCTATGATATGTATATAATTGTCTACATTTGTCAGTGTGAAAAAATGCTGCTGCTGACTGTGCTTGTGTAAAAATACCTGACCCTGTAATTGGTAGCTCATAGGTAAATTGCAGTATGATCTTGTGATATTCACTTATATTTCAAATTCTTATTACAATAAAATAGAATTATTTGTATCTTACTTTCCAGATATTTTAGAAGAAAACTGCTGAATCAACCTTGAACCTTTTGAACAATTTCCTTAATTTTTGAGAGCGTATCTTTTTAAACATCCACTAGCAGCCTTCTTAATTTTCTTTTGATCTAATTTTACTTGATAGGAAAATTACATACATTTTGTGTTATTGCAGTGCTCTTTCAGTTCCTGAGTTGTTGGAGTATTTAATCTAAATGAGTAAAAATTCCCAGAAAAATCATTAAATCCACTACCTGGAATGATCTGCAAATGAAATGTCTCACGTAGTAAGTCCAGATATTTGTTAAATCTGTGTTTAAGAGAAAGGGCAAAATAATTTGTATTTTGTGTTACGCTAGTTGGAACATCTCACCTATCTTTCCTGAAATTTCCTGTGGTTCCCTGTGTTTGGCTTCAGTGCAGCAACTGCGTTTCAATTCTTCACTATTTAAGTATAGAAATTTTTTAAACTTCGAAAATATTCTATTTTTTATAAATACAGCTTCTCTCTTCCCATTTTGCATCTGTTTCATAGATTTCCTTTCCCAAAATCTGTGTTTGTCCCAATTGCCTGAATGACAATTTTCAGAATTGTCTCAATGCCTGAATATTTAGGGCATGTGATAAGACAAAGAGAGGCTGAGCAAGGAGAGAAGATGGTAAGGGGGATCATATTATTAATTCGGACAGAAAACAGGGTAAATTATTCCATGAGACATTTCAAGGAGAAAAACATGCTTTCAATGTCCTTGTTACTCTCTGTTGCAATACTCCCTGTCAGGGGAAGAGTAGCTATATAAAAAGTTGGGTGTGAAAAGTTTATATTCATACTTTTTTCCACAAATTTACAGAACAGTATCACAATGTCTCCTTAAAGACATAAGCAATCCTGTAAATAAGATTATTATAATAATCCTATATGTATGAAAAAAGTAATCAAGTGCATGTGTTTTACCATTCTAGGGTTTTAGCAGAGCCTTTAAGTGTAAATGAAATATGCTCTCTAACATTATTAAAGTGGCTTTAGTAAGAAGGAGATTAAATCTCAAAGAAGCTAAGTTACAAACAAGCCTGCTGCTGATGCATATAGCCTGTGTGAAACAACATCACACACTCCCGTTCTAGCAGCACTCATGAGCCTCCGGTCCTTATCCTCACATCTCAAAATGATGTCTTAGCATAGTTTAGAGTGTTTAGATGTTTAGTAATAGAAATTATTGCCAGTTGTAATTAATCAGTGTCACCAAAAACATAAACTATTTTCTCCTCTTGAATCAGTAAGACAAACAGTTTCCTGCTCAGCAACTCTGTTTTCAAACAGAATGAAGAATCTAGAGAGAATAAAATCATTACTTGGC
Source organism: Phaethon lepturus (assembly GCF_000687285.1). NCBI lineage: Eukaryota > Metazoa > Chordata > Aves > Phaethontiformes > Phaethontidae > Phaethon > Phaethon lepturus. The sequence goes on from NW_010538393.1 coordinate 16,473, forward strand.
TTCCTTAGAGCCAAGAGTGCTATTACCCTGGAGTGATGTGTGCTGTATTTTTTAACAACAGCTGATATAACTAAGGAGGAAACCGTGCTTGTAGACACTCCTTTCTTTCCATGCCTTCATCCAGGTGATGGATGGAAAGGTGGATATTTCAAAGTGTACTCACCAAATTGGAAAGCAATATAAAGAGAAGTTTATTATAATTTTGATATTAATATGAATTTATAAGCACAGAAAAGGCATTAAATATGTCACTTTAGCTAAGAATCAGATCACAGAATCACAGAATCACAGAATCATTAAGGTTGGAAAAGACCTTTAAGATCATCAAGCCCAACTATCAACCCAACACCACCATGCCCACTAAACCATGTTCCAAAGTGCAACGTCCACACGTTTTTTGAATACTTCCAGAGATGGTGACTCCACCACCTCCCTGGGCAGCCTGTTCCAATGCCTGACCACCCTCTCAGTGAAGAAATTTTCCCTAATATCCAATCTAAACCTCCCTTGGTGCAACTTGAGGCCATTTCCTCTCGTCCTATCACTAGTTACTGAGGAGAAGAGACCAACACCCACCTCACCACAACCCCCTTTCAGGTAGTTTTAGAGAGTGATAAGGTCTCCACTCAGCCTCTATCTCCATCTCCAGACAGATGAAGATAGCATAAAAGTGATTATTATTTGGAAAGAGTAAACACAAATAAAATATCTTTTTACAATTCATTACTAAACGCCATTAATAAACATGAACATAATTGTAGAAACTGGAGCTGAATGTTAGGAAATATTTGAACATAACAAGATACACTTGTTGAAATTTTTTGGGTTTTTTTCACGAATTCTGTGTAGAAACCTGTTTTTTATGTTTCAGGCTTTAAATTAGACTGGACAAAATTTCTAACAACTATAAGTATAAATATGGGCCTAAATGGCATTATAAAGGAGCTAATATAGCTAAGTGGGACATATATACCTATGCCATATATTGCCATATAAGGCAATAGACTGTAATCCCACATAAATAATTCTTGTTTTCTATATTTTTTATAAAATGAGGGGTGTTTGGTTCTTTCTTTGTTTTTTTTTTTTAATTTAATTATGCTCTTAGGATCTGTTCTACTAATGTCTGAAGAACTGCTAGTGAGGAATCTGTTATTTGTTGGATACATATCATATAAGAGATTTACGTATAATATAATATGTATAATAAAAGGGCTATGTTTGTTCTAATAAAATAACACCAGAACATGCAAACGAGCATGAAACTTGATCATTTCTCCTCTCAAAACATTAGAACAACTCCTGGACGTGTTTTTGTCTAAGATTCTCCAAGGCAATTTCCAAGAACAGTTCAAGTTAGCTTAACGCAGTACTGATGTTGGTAGGCAGCTTGCTAGCAGCTGTGCTGGTCCGGAGCGCAAGAGAGTTTCATTTTATGGATGTAGATTGCTCTGCGCTGGTCAACCTCTGCCAGATGATGGTCCCAACTGTGTTTAATTTATTAGTAGAGATCTACTTACAAAGTCCAAGGCAAATCATGAATAAGAGAAATCATAAGTCTATGATGAAATAATACTATGGGTTTGAGAGTTCAAGGCCTTTTAATTCACGCTTGTCTAAGGAAAAAGGCAACCTTACTAAAGCCAAGGGTAAAAAAAAAAAATCTGTGCTAAAATTATCAGTTTTCTAGCAGCTAAACTGAATGATTGGAAACTTCAGACATTTGGAATTTACATTTTCCAGGCAGTCTTCAGACAAATTTGTAATTTCTGCAACAGAATCTGCAGAAATTATACATATGAAAATTAAAACTATTTGAATGTCATTTCACCCTAAAAAAGTAGAAGGAGTATCATCTGTAGTTTTTACACCTCAGAACTTTCTCTGCACAGTGCAGTATTTGACTCTAATATATTGGTTATTGAAAGCAAGGATGAAATTTTGTTTTCCTATCAGAATTCTTGTAAATGTTGGCAAGATTTGTAAGACTACATGTTTTTGATGAGTTGTTCTTTTATTGTAGCTGGTCACTGTGGTTCTCCGGATCCAATTGTAAATGGTCATATTAGTGGAGATGGTTTCAGTTATCGTGACACTGTAGTCTACCAGTGTAATCCTGGCTTTCGACTTGTTGGTACATCTGTCAGAATTTGCCTACAGGATCACAAGTGGTCTGGACAAACTCCCGTTTGTGTCTGTAAGTATCATTAATTTTTCACTGAATTATTACTACTATTTTAAACATAATTGAGCATTAACAGTGGATTGGATGTTCAAAAGTGTTTGAATGAGGTGCTCAGATCAGGTATTTATTTGACCTATTTTCAATAGTCTAAATAACTATATCCAGTAATTTCTGATTTCTGTTGTTTCAGAAACAGGACAAAATAGGTATTGGAGTGGGTTGAACAGCAGGCTGAAAGTGTATAAATTCATCTATTGATCTCATCTATTGATTTCTCTCTTTCTCCAGGCATAACTTCTATGTCAAGTGTGGGCTTACTGAGCCTCTCCTCTATTTTTTCACCAGGCATACCAAAATCCCTTGGTTGCTTTTAATTGTTTGGTGGGTAAAACTGGAATACTGTTCATCTGTGCAGTTTTGATGGTGACTGCCCATTTTTTCCAAGCTGGCCTCCTAATATTTACCAGTGAAAGTCCAGACACAGTATTGGATTATACCACAACTGTTTAAAAAAATGTTAATTTTTTTTATACCCTTTGGTAGGATTCTTTTTGCTCTTAATTCACCTGCTTTTGAAAATCCCACAATTAATTACAGGAATTGTTGAGTCTTTCCACTCTACTTCCTTCCTTATTTGCATGGCAGGTTTTCTGACACTTTCTGAATCACCAGCCATTTAATCAGAATCAAGTCTGATTCCTCTGATTTTTTTTTACTACTTTATTGTGTAGTTGATTTCATTATTCTTTTTCAGTTTTAGAAAGGCTACCAATTTTTATACAATTTTGGTTATTTTTAATGGAACATTTAGATCAATTATTTCAATTTTGTATTTTTTTTAAGATGTCTGCAATTCAGACAAAAGTATATTTTTGTCTGCACAGAGATAGTCACTGAGACGATCAGCTTTTCTGTTCAAACCATGTTAGTATCTTTGTTCCATTTATGTGAAAATATATTACTGGTAAGTCATTCAAAATGTTCAGCATTTTCTTTCTTGGTGGTAAAATGAAAGTTTCTACCTGTATACAGCTGCAGGAAATACCAGCCAAATGTCATTGTCTTTTTAAAATCCTATTTATATCTTCAAGTGATTTATATTCATCAAAGGAGAAATGCCACCAGCTAGCATTATTACTTTTAGTGGATTAATTTTACTGTGCAGTGAATAAAATAATTTCAAAAGAAAGGGGCAAAACTGAGGGGGGGGGTAGCTGGCTGTTTCTTTCTAAATTGACGGTATCATTCCTGTTATGAGAAGAACTGGCAGCAATTTCGGTCATTATAGGTTGCCTAATACTTTCCATTACAACATGGTTTTCTTTTGCTTATAACTCTACCAAAGAGCCATACAAGATGATTTTTTTTATGTCAGCATCCAAGCTTCAGATGATTTTCCTTCTTTTATTTATTTATTAAAAATTATCATTAAAATGTCTCTGTTATTTCTGAGAAGGAACTGAAAACATACTGTATCAATGCTAGAAATGTACTCCCTAATGTGATCCTGAAACGGTCTTCTGACTGAGCAGTGTGGCACAGGAAGTAGAAATATGGCAGAGGTACCATAAAGAAGGTATGGGCTGTGCCCCTGACAATGTACCACAAATTGAGTTTTTTCAGAAGATCACGCATCATTTTATATTTCTAATTGGCTTTGAAAGGAATTTCAGAGTTGTAAGTACTAGACTGCAATCTGCAGAGAATATTATCTAAGGAAGTACATAGAGTACTCCACCCATGACTTCTTTAGCTTCTTAGTTTCATACAAAAGTCAGCCTCCTTCATCTCGCACAATTTTTGACACACAAGTGTTTTCCTATCTCTTTATTGGATAACCAGTTAGACCAAATTTTAGCCAAATATTTTCTGAAAGATCTTTTCACTTGCTGGTTATTGAGAGGTGGCATGAAATGTGGAGCTATGTGATTAGTTCCTTGTAAGTAACAGCACAACAAAAATCAGGAGAGTAACCTTCTTTACTAATGATGGCCAAAACATAGGCTGGGTACTCAGGATGGATTTTTTTCTTGTCCAAGTGCTATCAGTACTACCATTATTTCTTCTGGGTTACATATTTTCTCTGGTGAGATGGAGGTCTCCAGTGTCCAACAAAGATACTGTGTTAAAGACTGGAGTATATATCTGAGTTATATTGCATTAAGCAGGTTGATGTCTTTGCAATATAATAGGCAAATGTGTAATTCCTTAGCAAGTATTGATTTCAGACATGCCAAGGGCATCTATTGTTCCTTGACATATTTAGGACTAAGTATGTGTGTGAATATACATGCATGTGTGTGCACACATGCACAGGGCAGTTATTTACATTACGATGGAGGAGGGAATTTGTAATTCACCATTTAGATGACATAAAAACAATAGTAGTAACCTTTACTTGAAATGTCTTGGCTACTGCTTAGGTAAACAATATAAAATTGATTGCATGTAACTCTAGCGGTAAGTGAAAAAAGTATAATGCCAAAATTACCTACTTTGCTTTTTGGAAAAAAAAAGAAGTTGTTGCTTTTAAGTACTTGCTACTGTGTGAATCCAACTGTTGCAATGTTCATCAGTCAACTAGTAATTGATATCTAGTAACTATTATGGAACAGTGGCAGAACTAGATGCAGTGATTAAGATCTCAGAGTCCAATATATTTAGTTTCTGGAAGGTGGTAAACAAACTCAACACCCTGTCAAGAATAATGGCGTCTAAACAGGAACTGACTGACTAGGACTGAGACACCTAAATTTAATGTTTTAAAAACCTATGGCATATAATTTGTTCAGGACACTGCAGAAAGTTTAAGGTAATAACCCTTTTTTTAGTTTAATAAGTTTTTATATAAGAATTATATTAGTTGATTTAGTATGGCCCTGGAAATTTCTTTATTTGTTGAAACCTGATCATCTGCAACAGCTTAAATATGAAACAACTGGTCTAGAATAAAGTTGGTTCTCTGCATGTAGTAAGATTTTATTCTGATGTGTAGGGTTTCATCTTCAAATGCTGCAAATGAGATGGTGCAGAAACAATTCAAGTGGTTTAAGTAGATTTATTACACAATTTAATGGCTAAATACATAAGTCTGTATACAGGTCGGTGTCCTGTTTAATTCCCAGAGACCAGATACTGTTGAAAATACTGTTTCACAGTTGAACTCCATGATAAAATAAAGAGAATCACATTTAAATTATTTTTTACTTGTCTCTTCAACTAAAAAAAAAACAAACAAAAAAACCCCACAAAGTAATAAAACAAAAGATAAACCTGTGTATAGGATATTTGAGTATGATTTATCATCACCAACAAAATGTTGAAAAGTTGTGTAGGAGTATATATATACATTCTCATTTTATATTGCCAATATCTATGTTTTTTTATATTTTTCTGTATTATTTTAATGTTTTGTCATGTGGAAAGCTAGAGCTTGACCATAACACATGTATTTTATAAGTGTCATTTAAGCATCATCAACACACGTACTACACATAATGGGAAAGATTTACTCCCAACAATGATTTCTCTATTGCCATAAGAAAATATGATTAAAAGGATTACTACTTCAGCAAAGCATCTCAGGAACTTTTGAACAGGAATGCTTCAGAACTCCAGAATGCTCTGAAGCAGTACACCAAATCCTATTTGTTTGGCCTTACTACATTTTGAACCTTGCAAGGAATTTTTTTTTTATTTGCATTACTAGGATTTATAGTGGACTCCCTACATTTTTTAAGGTCTAATACATATCAGATGGATGTCAAAATGCATACACATATATATATATATAAAATTATTTATATTACAACTTTCAACATAAGGTAAAAAGTAGATTCAAAAAGTTTTATTGAAAAATTAAGATTTTTCTTCTGGCAGTTAAGAATTCTGAATAAAAATATCATTTTTTTTAAATTTTCTTTTATAAATATAAAAAAAAATCAGAGTTAAAAAAACCAAACAACAAAAGATCTCCAGCCTGCAAGTGATTACATGGAACAGTACCTTTCAGTTAGATGCTAACCTCCTTATTTTTCTTTTAACAGCAATCACATGTGGACATCCTGGGAATCCAGCTCATGGCATGACTAATGGCAGTGAGTTCAATTTAAATGATGTTGTAAATTTTACTTGCAACACTGGATATTTACTTCAGGGTGCTTCTCGAGCACAGTGCCGAAGCAATGGGCAGTGGAGTAGCCCTTTACCCAACTGCCGAGGTAAGAAACTTTCTCATACATTCTCTGCTCTTTAATGACTTATTTCAGGCATGATCTTTTAGCCTGCCTTAAAAATATTGGGTTATAATACAGAAACCTGACCTTTAGGAACTTATTGCCGCCTTCATTTGAGTTTTTGCATTTCTATATTGGAAAATGGAGTTAGGGTTGAGTATTGGGGAAGCCTAGGCTGTTCAGTATTTTACCTCAGAGTCCTCAAACTGCAATCCCTAGAATTTAGTTTATAAACATATAAAGTGTACTTTGTATCACAAATGTTAAATTACATTAATAAATCAGATTTGGTTATCTAGCCTGAATTAGGTGCCCTAGAGTACAGTTTCCATAAATGGTCCATTACTCCTATTAAAACATAGTTATGTGAAGAATATTCATGCATTCACACTATTAATTCTTCTGTACTTCCTAGCAATACCTGAGAAATGTTAATAACTTTTGTTCATGTGAAACTTGACTTTCCTTTGCCCCCCCCGAAAATGATAAAGTAAGATTTAATTCTGGCTGGTTTTTTACCAATACATATCTGAACTTGATTACTAGTATGGTCTGGGTAAGATGGAGAGGTTTGAGAGATGAGAGTGAAGCAAGGGTTTGTGTTATGAAGAAACCTGTGTATCAAAAGTACATATTTGGGAAGGATGAAAAGAAACCATTTGAAAACACAACCCAAATTTCTCAGATTTCAATGTGTCCTTATAATTTATTTTTCCAGATGCCAGTAACATAATTAAGATTAAAAGGGAAACAAGTCTCTGAAGTTAGCCTATTGTTACTCTTTCCAGTTATGGCCATTGTTTTTATTTATTTTCCTCAATCTTTGGCTATCATTGCAGAATATGAAGCTAATATCAAATCGTTGGCCTGTTTCACCAATATTTTTATCAGATGACTAACATCTGTTCATTGGTCTATTGTTTTTATGTTGTATGCCCTGAAATATCTTGTATTGGTATAATACATGCTTTCTCAATGCTGAATCCAATAAGCTGCTGAAAATATTTAATGATATTGTGTAATGTTTGCTTCTGAATTTCTAAGGCAGATTGAATGTCTTCTGCCTATAAAATAGACGCAAATTGTCAGAGAAGTGAGAGGCAGGACATGAGGTGAATCATATAAGATATAGAAAGGTCTCAAAACCCTAGAAAAAATTTTATGAGATACTGTATATCCTTCATTGCTCTTTCAGTGAAGGCTCCAGAAGGAAATGTATTCTAAGGACCTAATTTTAAAATGTTGTTCTTGGTCATATTCTCTTTTCAAACATGGAATTGTCCAGGTCCATTTATAACTTTTAACAACAGTACTAATTTCCAAATGTGTAAACTGAAAGCAAATAAATAATGCTTAGTCTCTGCAGAGAGATTTTGCCTGGTATGGAACATGCAAAGAAATAAAACACAAAGATCAATCAATCGATCAATTGATCAATTGATCTATCTATAAATGTATGCATATATATAGAAAAAATATACGTATTATACCTAAGATATATTTTTGAGTGTTAAATTGGAATTGGCAAGGCTGGCAAGATTTTCCCTCTGTGACATAATTTGGCAAATGTTTGCTAAATCATGCAGCCTCTGAAAGGAATATCACATAATGCACTTAGTTTTTTTCTTAAGCTGATGAACCTTTCAGTTCTTTTTCATGGATTCTATCTCATGCCTGAATGCTGACTAAAGATTCTTTATAAATTACTTTACAAATTTAAAAAACATAATTTTTTAAATCACCTCTTCTTCCACTATTCAGAATACAAGTCTGGAATTCTATTGTCCTCTCTGATTAGACAGCTCCAAGTTAGACAGCTTGTTGAAAAGTGGTTTAACAATAAAGCAGGTAAAATAATTTGTCCAGAAATACAATGGTTAGTAACCTTTTCTTGAGTATTTTCTTTCACTGGAAAAATTATCACTTAAATGTTAAATCAACCTAAGTACTATGCTTTTTGTCCTTTGTAACTTGTATTTAATGTGCTAAAGAAAATAGCAGTCAGCAAAGTTGCGCTAAGGGTACCAACACTGGGACTAAAAATCATGTAATAAGAAGTTAACTTCAGGTATGGGTGGCTTTATTATCTCCACCTGTTGGTTTGTTAAAAATCATATTGTATTGCAGTGATTGTTCCTAAGAATAATAACTATCTTTGGTGATTAACTCATCATGTTGTTTCAGAGATAGCTGATGCAATTTTAAGTTCAGTGTGTGTACAATTAGATCTTTCATTCTCATTAAAACAATGGCAATTGCCAAGAGATGGCAATTCCCTCGATCACTACCCTCACAATTTATTCAAGTGAGTTAACTACCATAGCAATGTAATGATTGGAATGGAGAAACAGGAATTAGCAAACTGTTCCTATTTAGGCTCATGTACTTTTTTTCCCCTTTTATACTGTTTTGTGTTGACAGACCTTAGTGAACAAAGTCCTCTATCTCATCTGTGAGGCATTTAAGTAAGGTTTTTTTGTTGACAATATACACTTTTTCAGATATCCTGTAAATGCAGTCCAGATCTGCTCTGTTTGACTGTCAGAGGCAGAGACTGCACAGATTTACTGAAGTTCAAGCCAATTTATGATCTGAGTTAACTCAGCTGTTTACATTGAACTCAAGTACATTTATTAAAAGGAAAATGAGTGAATGCGAAAGAAGAAATAAAAAGGAAATTTATGAAAAATATGCAAAGGCTGAGAAGATTTTAAAAAAAAGGACATGAAGGATCTTTGCTTGCAAGCTAGTGATGTTTATTGACAGGGTTTTAAACTAGTCTTAAAGTGGGGGGGATAATATCAGGCTTATCCATGACAAGCTGTGGGATGACATACTAAGGTTAGAGGGACAGGGACCTCAGCCTGTTGCACCAGAGAAAGACCTCAAAGAAACTAAAAGGTGTTGCTCTAAGAGAGTGACATAGCTGACAGCCCAGCTGAACCGACCCATGAATGCGGCATGGGCAACAAATAGGAGCAGTTGGAAGTCACTGTGCTGGTAGAAAGCTATGACGTGGTTAATATTACTGAAACATGGTGGGACAAACTCCATGACTGGAGTGCCACTATTGGTGGCTACAGGCTGTTGAGAAGAGACAAGCAAGGAGGAAGGGTGGAGGCAAGGTGGAGGCATTGCCCTCTACATCAGGAAATGGATACAGTGTGAAGAGCTGTCTCTGAAGAACAGCCACGAGCACTTGAAAGCTTATGGGTAAGAGTCAGAGACCAACGCAACAAACGGAATCTTGTGGTTGGTGTCTACTATGGGCTGCCCGATCAGGAGGAGCCTATTGATGAAGCTTTCTAACTCCAGCCACAGGAAGCATCACACTCACAAGCTCTCGTCCTGCTGGGAGACTTCAACCACCCCCACACCTTTTGGAAAAGCAGCACAGTGAGCTGTAGGCAATCCAGGAGGCTCCTGGAGTGCATGGAGGATAACTTCTTAAGACAGGTAATAGACAGGCCTACCAGAGGGCATGCCATATGTCACCTGTTGGTCACAAACACACGTGAGCTAATTGGTGACATCAAGACTGGAGGCAGCCTGACCTGCAGTGATCATGCTCTGCTGGAGTTTGCAGTCCTGAGGGATATGGGGCAGGCGAAGAGTAAAGTCAGGATCCTGAGTTTTAGGAAAGCAAACTTCCAGCTCCTTAATGAGTTAGTCAACAGGAACCCCTGGGAAACTGCCCTCAGTGACAAGGGAGCAGAACAGGGCTGGCAGATCTTTAAGGATGCTTTCCATAGAATGCAAGAGCGCTCCATCCCCAGGTGTGAGAAATCAGGAAAGGAAGGCAAAAGACCAGCATGGCTGAATGGAGACCTGCTTGGCAAACTAAAGGGCAAGAAGAAAATGCACAGGCAGTGGAAGCGGGGCAGGTCAAACACGTAAACAGGTTGCTCAGAGAAGTTGTGGAATCTCCATTACTATAGGTGTGTAAAACCTGACTGGACAAAGCCCTGGACAAACTGCTTTAGTTGTCCCTTCCAACTTCAACTATTCTGTGATGATATGATTCTGTGATTCTTTATAATTTATGGGTAAAGACTTTGACAGATGCATTTGGAGAATCTTGCTCAGGTGGTATGTGGTGTCACTAGACCTTTTTTTCTGCTGATCCCACTCTTTTAGGGTGCTACATATGACAGAGTTAACAAAAATAAGGAGACTGCAAGCTTTTCAGGTTAAAACAGAGTCTCACAGATTAATGTAAATGGAACCAATTTATGATACTGTAATCTAGATCATCTGATCTAGGGTAACTAGATGGGTAACTAAGGTTGCCTCTTAACCATCTCTGCATGACTTTCCAGCACTCGAAAAACACTTAAAAATAACTATAAGTACAGAGGTTACAAATCTTTTCCCCATATTAGATAAGTACAGTACAAAAGGAAAGGAACTTCAATGAGTAAAAATTATTCCACATATCAATTAAACAGTATAAGAGGTTATCTAAATCCTAAGGTCCTGAAACTCTATTGTTTCAAGCCTGCCAGCATCAAAGCTTATGATTGACACTGTTAAGAACCCTAGCTGAAGCAAAAGGAGAATAATTTTTTTCATATATTGCTGTGTAAATATTCTGTCTTAAAACAAATGAGTAATTGGAATTTTCTAGCAAAAAACATGCCTATACGCTGCTATATTCTCATAATGTATTTAGAAATTCACTGTGAAACAAAAACTTCTGGTATTCTTTCAAAAGAATGGAAAGAGAAGTACAGAGCAGACTATTTGAAACCTCCATACCAGCCAGGCATGTTCCCACGGATCTCTTCTCTACATGCATCTACCTAGTTTAATTCTACCTGTATATCTGGGTAAAGGAGTCTTCTCTACTCTAAGCTGCCTCCCTGTAACCTCACATTTCATCAGTTCACTGAGAGCAGTATTTGGTGTACCATTTAAGATTTTTATTTCAGTAAATACTGTATTTTTGGACCATATGCTGTGAAAATTGCTGTAACATTTTTATGATAATTATGTTTTTATAGTTATAATTTGATGTAGTTTGTATTAAAGGATGAATCTGCATAGTTCAAAATGACTAGAGATTCTTTTTTCCAAAAAGATTTAAATAAAATAAATCTTGAATTACATTACTTACATGAAAGAAGAGCAAAAAGTCCTCAGTAGTTAGATTTAACAAATAATAAAGTGCATTTCAAAGATGAAATTATGTTGAAATGATAATTTTACATCCACGATTTAAAAAAATAAAATCAAAGTTCTACCAACTAAATGGCTTATATCAAATTTACACTTAATGAATTAATTAGAACTTAACCTAAAGCAAGTAATAGCACTTCTTCTGGCACATGCCTTTCCTTCTAAAATTGCCTTTTATCTAATGGGTAAAAAGCATTTGTATTAAAGTTCATTGTTAGTGATGAATTATGAATTTGTGTACAAAGAAAGTAAATATTCCAGCTCCTTAAACATACTGCTGGGAAGGGATTGATGTTCCTGGCAAACCTGTACCATTTAATTCAACAGAGATTTTATATATGACCTTTCTTTCAAACCTCGGTTGAGTTCACTTGTGTCAATAATGAACTTGGCTTCACATCACTGAGACTCTGCATGCAGTTACTACAAAATACGGATTACTGTTTGAGGCTATTGCAGAAGATTATTTATTTTATTATTTTATTTATTTTATTTTATTTTATTTTATTTCACAACTGAGCTATTATGTATGCATGGGAAACCTTGATGTTTTCATAAAATAAAGCTGGGCAGTTCTCAGGCACTCTTTTGTAAAGATACATTGCTTCTATCTATTGTGTCAGTAGTAGGTAAACTAATAAGTCAATGGCAGGAAATTTACCAAAGAAATTCTATGAGGTTTTATGCCCAACGAGAAGTAGTGCACACAAAATGGCTTGCTGTGATGTTGGGATACTTTGTGAGATAAAAACCTCAATTTTTAAAAATTATTAACGCAATTTCTTTTTAAAAATTATATTTAATCCTATATATATACACAAATTAATATTTGTAATAGTCATTTCTGGAATGTTGAGGTCACTGAGGTATGATTTTAAAATCATAATTTGTGAGCTAGGATATTTTCATTTCCACATGGACTCTATCTTTGCCTTTATTTATTTGATGAAGAACATGGAAAGTAGTCCGTTTACTTGCCTTTCAGCTGGAATCAAATGGCAATGGAAATCTCTGTTCTCTTTGACAAACCTTTCTGAGCAGGACTTTGTACAGCCTGAATGTATTACCCCAGAACTAGCTATGAAAATATCAGATCCTAAAACAGATATGTTCAGTAGAGATTTTTTTCCCTTAGCAGTTTGGAACTGCTTTCTATTTTGTCTTTTGAAACACAGAAACCCAATCTCTGCACTTTCTACTTTTCATAGTAACTCTTAACCACCAAAATGAGAGCTCAGTCAAATGGTCTCATCAGGGCTCTGCACTCCTGATTGCACTGCAGGCCATTTTTCCATATATTATGCTTGAAATAAGAACTGCTGTATTAAACACCACACTTAACCACATCTTCTAGAATTCAAGTGTTTACAAGAAGGAGATCTTCTTGTTCTGGTTTCTTTGCTTTGTCATTGGATAAACTGTCCTATCATTTGCTGCCAGTTCATAAGGCAGTGTCAGATTCATAATCTATGTCAGGAAAAGTGTGTATCCTTTTCTACTGTTCCCTTCAGAATCTGTAATACCATCTTATAAATGAGATTTAAGAGCTTTTTGCCTATAAAAAACGTGTTTTGTAAAAGCAGAATTTTTTTATGGGGAAGATTTGTTTGGCAAATTTGCAGAGGTTTGAGTTAGCTCACATTCTCCAGTCTGCATCAGTAAGTCCAGGCCATTTGTTAGTAATAAAGAATTCATGTCTCTCTTCATTTATCCTGGTTTTATACTGAATTTCTAATTTGAAAGTTTTTTCTTTCTTTATCTCCTTACCGATAGATTCTTGAAAAGCTCGGTTAGACTTTTTGTCTTATCAGGAATCTGATATCTACAAGGAACTGTCAATTTTGTTGTGATTTCTTTAGTGGGTGTATCATCCGAACCAGTGGTAGCGTTCCACTCCTTCACTGGCAAGAAAAATAACCTTTCTGATGACAGCTGATAGAAGGGTGGGAGAGATTGAGACTGATGACCACTTCTTCTCATCCAAAGATAAAGCAACTCGGAATGTAAACAGTTTTCCATCTGTGGTGGTATCAAGGATTCATTTATAAGCTGAGAAAATTTTGTGTTTTGTTCGGTTTTGTTGTTCCAAAGTGAGAGGCCTTTGTTGAGACTTTTACATACTTTGAATGTTAGATATACCTAATCTGTTCATGTTGATGGCATGCTGAGATCCTTCAGAAAGATAATTAGAACTTGACTAAGTTTCCTAAATAAAGAGAGGAGATGGCATGGGAGATGCCATACAACATCTGAGATATTCACCCGAAACTAGAAGGATTTACAATTAATCCTGCACCTCTCTGTGTGGCACCTGTCTGGAGATCAAGCAAAGATATCTCAAACGTAGCGGAAACATTTTTTGAGGCAACTGAATAGAGTTCCTCTCACATGTGAAAAACAATGCTTTGATGAAGAAAAATCTGAAGAGCAAGACATTAAGATGTGCCTCCAGAGTTTGTACTATTATGACAGAAGTTATTGCATTGATACTATTTGTACATAAGCACCCACAAATGAATTTCCATGTAGAAAACTGTCCTGGTTTAACCCCAGCTGGCAACTAAGCACCCACAGCTGCTCGCTCACTCTCCCAGCAGTGGGATGGGGAAAAAAATCCAGAAGGGTAACAGTGAAAAAAAATGGTACGTTTAGATAAAAACAGCTTAATAAGTAAAGAGAAAGCCGTGCACAAAAGCAAAACGAAACAAGGCATTCATTCACTACTTCCCCTGGGCAGGCAGGTGTTCAGCCATCTCCAGGGAAGCAGGGCTCCATCATGAGTAACGGTTACTTGGGAAGACAAACGCCGTCACTCCAAACATCCCCCCCTTCCTTCTTCTTCCCCCAGCTTTATATGCTGAGCATGATGTCGTATGGTATGCGATATCCCTTTGGTCAGTTCGGGTCAGCTGTCCCAGCTGTGTCTGCTCCCAACTTTTTATGCTCCCCCAGCCTGCTCGCTGGTGGGGTGGTGAGAGAAGCAGAAAAGTCCTTGACTGTGTAAGCACTGCTCAGCAATAACAAAAACATCCCTGTATTATCAACACTGTTTTCATCACAAATCCAAAACACAGCCCCATACTAGCTACTATGAAGAAAATTAAGTCTACCACAGCCAAAACCAGCACAATACATCTAGAGAACAATGGCAGGTAAGTACTTTATCTTTCTGATCTATCTGCTATTGTAATGCCTGAGTTCATGCTGGGTATGGAACAGGAAAAAAAGATTTCATATGTATCCAAGAGACAAATACATGCTTTATAAATTAGTTTTTCTGGTGTTCCAAAGAAAAGAGCTGTTTTATAAAATTGGACTAACTAATTTCAAAGCTTAAAAAAAATAACTGCAAGTTCATGGAATTTTTTTTAACATACTTACTCCATTTTTACTTTAGTATAGAGTTAGCTAGTTATCAGAGCACTCCAGCAGAACTTTTCCAATATAAAACATAAGAAAGGCTGCATTTTTTGTAACAATGAGAGAATATTTGGCATATTGAATCTATTGATGTGAATTAAGGCCTTGTTTATACCAAGATATTATGTAGCAAATTATTAGTGTTAATTTGCACTATTACCAATGACATTTATACTACATTAATTACAGTGAAAATTTCCTTGGTCTAGTTTCATTAGAAACCTGATGTCAGGACCTTAGATTTTGGAAAGATTTTAATAATATATGTAAAAACACAAACCACTTTGCTTCCTAAATAAATATTTTAGTTTTATGGTTTGCATGGGCAGAATTTATATGATAAAATCACTCTCCAGCTGGCCCCCATCGAAAAAATAACAATTAAAGAATCGGACTCTTATGTATTTGAGACTTTTGCAAAGTGAAATTGCAAGTGGAGCAGAGTTTTTGTTGGTCTTTTTTTTTTGTTTTACTTCACTGAGAAGTTGTCATTGTTGTATGTTGTTGACTTTGCACTGAACTTTACTGAAATTCTGTAGACTGGCAATTTTGTAAATGTGCTTTCACAAGCAGTGCCTTCCTTTTGTATAGACATTTCTTAGAACTTGTCATAAAGCCAGGGTGAATTCTCTGCCTTTTTTCACTCTGAGTGCCAGGCCCTATACATGTTCTAGACGTCAACATTAATTCAATACTTTTCAAATAAAAAAGTTTAAAAACACTGTTGATCAGATATGAAAGTTTAAAAAAAGAATCTTAACATTGCTTCTGTCAAGGAAAAGAAACGAGAAAGAGAGAGAGAGAACAAGAAATGAAATATTGTGAATTATGTACTTTTTTATGATCTTTCAACTTTTTAGCAGAAAACTGCCTAAAGGACTCTGACATGGTCTTTTTGCTTCTTTGTCCTCAAGGGTTTGAATCTACTCAGTCTGAGGTTCCAAAGTCATCAGGGCAAACTTAAAGCATTCTCGTGCTTTTCTCAACAGACTAAATTGAGAGTGCCAGGATTCATTTCCCATGTAACCCTTGACAGCTGTCACTGAGAGAAACCAATCTCCGTCTACTCTCACCATGATTTATAACTGAGTCCCCAGGGTGAAAGGCAATCAGGGAAACTACTGCCTTACTTCTGCATGCTGGCCAACTCAAATTATTTTCTAAAGTACTCCTTACTGCAGCTCTTCTTAGCAACAGCACACTCATTTATAAATATGTTTAAAAATCTATAGTTGATGTTAAATGGAACTGCAGGAACAATTTGGTTTACTTTTTAACTTGAGGGATAGTATTCTCTTGCATAATCATTTTTTAAGACTTCATGTATGATGCAAGAATTTTGCTGCACAGAACACATGCTTAAATTATGCATTCAGTGATTATTCTGTATTTTATTCATCACTGAATTGGCTAAACAGATACTACTGGTTCAAGAATGAGAACACTATATCACAGAGACATATTTATACTTTGGGACTCTAATATATTCCTTGAGCATTCCCTATTTCTGGACTGCATGGAGAATTAAGTTTTTCTATTCTCCCTATTATGTTTCAAGATAATTCAGTTAGAATTGTTTTTTGGTAGGTTTAGGCTAGCATTATCTTCATGAAACAATGGTCTTTTCTTAATTTCTAATATTGGCTTGTCAGATGCTAACTTAGCAGGCTTGCCCATTAAACCAAAGTTTCATTTTAAGCAGTTATATTTTATTTTGTTTTACTTTCATAATCTCAGCTATACTAGAAAAGGGGATAGATGTTGTGAATGCTTGTTATAAGTTAAACCTAGGGAAAAACTTGAGTAATCCATGGGATGGGAAGAATTTTTGAAAAAAATTGTATTAATTTATGAATGTGCAAAACCTTCAATGAATGTGAGAATTTTGCAATATGCTTCAGATTTTTCTTCTATTTCAATATAATATTCTAAGATTAAAATTGGAAATATTTGGCCAAATAATTTCAATGTTTTCCTTCAACTAAGCCAGTGTATATTTGACTTCAATAACAATGATCTTCATTAAATTGCAGTGGAAAAAACATTTTTACACTTTCTTTTGTACAAAATCTGTCATTTCACTGTTTATTTTACTGCTTTTTACTTTTACAGTATTTTTATCTGTGCAGTATTTCATACCAGTAAGCTTTCACTGTTTATTTTTAAATAAAACAGTTAATAACTTTGATCTAGAAATAAAATAAGCATTCAATATTTTGGTTAAAGAAATAGTACTTTCCGATATTCTGGAGTTCTCACAACTCCCAAATGAGATTTGCATATGACTGATAGCCCATGAAGCCCTGGCAGGTTGTCTGCATTTTTCTGCTTTTTAAAGGTTTGTGCCAGATGCCCAGTGTCCTCCCCATTCCAGCACAAGAGAGTACCAGGGCATCTGTTACATTTCTGTCCCTCATTCAGAACTTCAGGCAAGGCATTACTTTTCTCTTGAGAGCAGCCCTATCTTGGAGGCACTGTGTGCACATAGCGAATGTATCAACCGCAGTGTTCTTCAATACAATGCTACAGGCTTGGGGAGGAGTGGCTGGAGAGCAGCCCAGCGGAAAGGGACCTGGGGGTGCTGGTTGACAGCCGGCTGAACATGAGCCGGCAGTGTGCCCAGGTGGCCAAGAAGGCCAACAGCGTCCTGGCCTGTATCAGAAATAGTGTGGCCAGCAGGAGTAGGGAAGTGATTGTGCCCCTGGACTCGGCACTGGTGAGGCCGCAGCTTGAATCCTGTGTTCAGTTTTGGGCCCCTCACTAGAAGAAGGACGTTGAGGTGCTGGAGCGTGTCCAGAGAAGGTCAACAAAGCTGGTGAGGGGACTGGAGCACAAGTCTTATGAGGAGTGTCTGAGGGAACTGGGGTTGTTCAGTCTGGAGAAGAGGAGGCTGAGGGGAGACCTTATCGCTCTCTACCACTACCTGAAAGGAGGGCGCTGGTCTCTTCTCCCAGGTAACTAGTGATAGGACAAGAGGAAATGGCCTCAAGTTGTGCCAGGGGAGGTTTAGATTGAATATTAGGAAAAATTTCTTCACTGAGAGGGTGGCCAGGCATTGGAACAGGCTGCCCAGGGAGGTGGTGGAGTCGCCATCTCTGGAAGTGTTCAAAAAACGTGTGGATGTGGCACACAACCCCTAAAGGACATGGTTTAGGGGACATGGTGGCGCTGGATTAATGGTTGGACTTGATGATCTTGAAGGTCCTTTCCAACCTAGTGATTCTGTGATTCTGTGATTCTTCATAGCAAAGCGGTTGCAGAGCATTCGTTCTGTCTTCATGTAGACTTTCTAGAAAACATAGCAATGGCTTTTTAAAATGGCAGTGGTAGACAAGCTCTCACTTGGCTCCAACTTACAGTTGGACTCAATGATCTTACAGTTGGACTCAATGATCTTAAAGGTCTTTTCCAGCCTAAACAATTCTATGATTAGGATGTGAAATATATAAAGTCTAAGTTCTTAATCAGCCTGCAGAATATCAATTACTTCTTCTAAAAGATTCTCCTGTGCTCTGTAGGTGGGTATTCTTTATACCTCCTGTCCGTGGTTTGTTGGTTTGAGGGTCAGAAGTTAAGATCTT
This sequence comes from Phaethon lepturus, assembly GCF_000687285.1. NCBI lineage: Eukaryota > Metazoa > Chordata > Aves > Phaethontiformes > Phaethontidae > Phaethon > Phaethon lepturus. The sequence continues at coordinate 35,072 of NW_010538393.1, forward strand.
TTAATGGTCAGAAAAAGGTGCAAGAGAGCCTCTAATCTAGTTCTTAGTCCCTTCAATTACAGTAAACAGATTTGATTCCAGAAACTGTTCCTAGGACTGTTTTTTAATATTTTATTATTATTTAAAGAAAGAGCTGCTTCTGATAATGGTAATCAAGATGGTTGCTAAAATATGTAGATATCAGTAGAATGGAAAAGTGCTATTTTGCTGTAGTTACTTTTCAGTATGCAGTTTCATTGTAAAATGGTGTACTGATTAGAGTATGAACATAGGTCTCAGAAGACCTGAGTTCAGTTCTGCATCAGTACAAATATTCCACACAACCTTGGACATCAATTTGTGGTATGGTGGGTCACAATACTGATATTGTGTTCTTGTGAAGTTGGGGATCAAAACTACATTACCACATAATAGCAGTTTTAGCTAAATAAAAAATCGTTAAATATTCATTTGAAATTAAATGTATCTATATTTTTAAACTAAACAGTGCCTAGGCATGGAGACTTAATTGCCTCTACTAAGAAGGTTCTCCAACAAGTTTTTATTTTGAACCAAGTAGCACATCCACGGGAATTGTTTGGTGCATGGTTCAGGAATTAGCATGGGCAGCAGGACCATTCCTGATGAGCAGTTCAGAGAAATTCACCCGAGTCTGGAAGGTAGCAGAGCACAACAGCATAGATGTGGCCACTGTCTCCTGCCCTCATGCCAGAGAACAGGTGCTGGTATTTTTCATATTGATACAGATGTAGTTTAAAATGTTAAGGAAAGTATATACATATGTAGAGGGATTGAGTTTAAGAATATGTTTTACAAGGCAATTTATAACTATGCAGAAGATGCAGGCTAGTTCCAAAAGCAGAAGCTTTACAGCAGCACCTACGCAGCACTACGCTATGTCTAATTGCCTAAGAAACAGGGTTAATTGGGATGCAGCATGCATTGCTTCTGGGAGCTGTGCTACTTTCTGTAACGAAGAATTGCACTGTGAATACAGACATGCGAGCTCTAGCTTAGTATTTTGGTAGGGCTTCATGTCAGTGGGCACAAACTTTCACTTGTGTCTCTGTTTTACAGTAATACTGATATTGCCAGTGAAAGAATTAGACCTAGTTGATAGTGATTGGTAATAATGGAAAAAAGCAGTAACAAAGAATGAAATACATTTTTTGTGTAATGTAAAAAGAATAGAGCATTTCCTCCTGATGGTATTCTAAAATAGAGATCCCCAGAAGCAGGAATTGTCAGAGTTCTTCAAAGCAAGTACAAGACACAAATTTCCACATCCAAATCTTTCACAGCTTCCAAAAAGCAATGAGATTTTAGGACTTTGTATTTTCCCCTCTTTTATGGGACAGACAAAAAATCAGGAAGTAAAAAGATATTTGCTTCTGTCAATGAAATCCCAGTGTAAACACATATTTATTAATCTGCACATACTTGATTTATGTATAACATTTATAAGGTTATAAAACTAAGTTTGAATAAATGTTGGTAGTATGAAATATAAACTAAACTCTTATAATGTAAGCTAAATGTAGCTTCTCTGGTGAATTATTTCATAAGAGTCACCATAAAACCCATTCCCACCAGAATGGGAATAGTTTCAATTAGGAGACTCTGTAGCTTTACTACTCCTCAGGAAAAAAAAACAGCAAGTCTCTTTCATCAACCATGTCTCTTCATCAGTATAGATAATGCCTTACTAATGCTTTATGTACATTATTGTAATATCTAATGTTTTTTAAATGTATTGTGCTTTTCTGTGTAATTTTATCTTCACTGTTTTTAATAACAGTCGGTAGATGGCAAATAGGTTTGCTTCATGCCAAAGAGTCTTGTCCCTCTTCCCCAACCCCCAAATATTGCTTCTAAAATAATTTTTGTGAAGAGAAATTCGGATTCATATGGGACATTCTTTAGACATAGGTATTGCTTGTCTAGAATCTATTGCAAGATTGAAATCAGGAACATTTAATACTGCATTTGGTTTGTGTGGCAAGGGTCTGGTAGCGGGGGGGCTACAGGGATGGGTTCTGTGACAAGCTGCTAGAAGCTTCCCCTATGTCCAACAGAGACTATGCCAGATGGGTGCAGGAGGGACCTGCCACTGGCCAAGGCCAAGCCCATCAGAGATGGTGGCAGCGCCTCTGGGATATTTAAGAAGGGGGAGAAGTTGCTGTGCAACAGCAAATGCAGCCAGAGAGAGGAGTGAGAAAAATGTGAAAGAAACAACTCTGCAGACACCAAGGGATGGTGGCAGCGCCTCTGGGATATTTAAGAAGGGGGAGAAGTTGCTGTGCAACAGCAAATGCAGCCAGAGAGAGGAGTGAGAAAAATGTGAAAGAAACAACTCTGCAGACACCAAGGTCTGTGAAGAAGGAGGGGGAGGAGACACTTGAGGCACCAGAGCAGAGATTCCCCTCCAGCCCATCATGAAGCCCATGGTGAGGCAGGCTGTCCCCCTGCAGCCCATGGAGCTCCACGGTGGAGCAGATCTCCACCTGCAGCCTGGGGAGGACCCCACGCCGGAGCAGGTGGATGCCCAAAGGAGGCTGTGACCCCGTGGGAGCCCATTCTGGAGCAGTCTGTTCCTGAAAGATGGCACCCCATGGAAGGGAGCCAGGTTGGAGCAGGTCGTGAAGAACTGTGGGAAGAACTCACACTGGAGAAGTTTGTGGAGGACTGTCTCCTGTGGGAGGGACCCCACGCTGGAGCAGGGGAAGAGTGTGAGGACTCCTCCCCTGAGGAGGAACGAGCATCAGAAGCAATGTGTCACAAACTGATGGCAACCCCCATTCCCACTCCCCCTGTGCTGCTGCCGGGGGGGAGGTAGAGAAAATCAGGAATAAAGTTAAGCCCGGGAAGGAGGGAGGGGGAGGGGTGGCAGGAAAGTTTCTTTAAGATTTGGTTTTATTTCTCATTATCTTACTCTGGTTTTGATTGGCAACAAATTAAACTGATTTCCCCAAGTTGAGTCTATGTTGCCTGTGACAGTATCTGGTGAGTGATGTCTCCCTGCCCCTATCTCTACCCGTGAGCCTTCCTTTATATTTTCTCTCCCCCGTCCAGCTAAGGACAGTGGCTCGAGTGGGCACCTGGCATCCAGCCAGGGTCAACCCACCACAAATACTTTTAAGATAGTGCTTTTAAAAGAGCAAGAGAAATAAACATGATTTTAACTGTTTTTCACCCAAAATTAAATTCTAGGTTGTTAATATTTCTTTAAAATCCTGATAATTTTTATCAGATTGAATTAAACATTTTTTCAATGAATGAACATTTGCAAAAGCTGACTTGTTCTACTGTATTAGCTAATCAGTAAATTTAAATTATATGTATAATAAAACTTCACTTTTTGAAAAAAATATGATTCAGGAGTAAAAAACCAGTGCATTAGTGACTCTGTATGCTATCTGACCTTCTTCACCACTGGTTTCTTTTTCATGAAAATTAATTTGAACTAGGTGATATACTTGAAAGGTAGATTCCTGTCTTTGATGAGCTTTAACTTATAATGCTAATAATATTTTAAGTCTTTTTATTTATACCATTTTATTTAGAGTGAACACAGGGGAGGGGTGGAGGATAACTTTGTAACTTTTCAGATAGCTTTCAGATGAATAGACAGCAAAACTGCGCGTTTGTAATGGAGATCGCAGTGTCTCAATCATAATCTTCTACCAAGAAACCATCATGTTCACTGCAGGGTATAAAACAAAGGATTGGGAAGGGTGGATATACCTTATATAAAAACTAAACAGTTTAGGTTTTTAATCGCTGTCTGAAAAACAGTTTCATGCTTTTTGGTATTTACGCTCTCTCCCACTCCACTATCAAATACTTGATTTTTCACCACCTTCCGCTTTCTGTTCTACACATTAATAGTGGAAAATGTTCTTGTTAATGTTGGAACCAATTTTTCTCATTACAGGAAATTAAAAAAGAAAATGTTAAAGTGTTACTTAAATTATGTACTGCGTTGATTTTAATTTGGTTTCCTTCACATAAAGATTACACAGAAGACCAAACTAAGCCTATCAAGTGAATGATAAAAAATTCCTCCAATTACTCTTTTACCTTCAAACCACTTGTATGTCCAAGACTACTACAGGAACTGGAGTAAAATCACAGTATTGCTTTCAAAGCAGAAAGGTCTGGTGACTTACTTAGGAGTCAACATACCTGATATTTAAGTCAAAGAAAAAACACAAAGGATATCAAATGGACCACAGTCATGAGCTGCTAAGTAAAGTAACAAAAAAATCACTGTTATAATTTATTTATGACATTGCTATTATGCATCAGTGATGAACACTGTTTGTCTTACAGTGGTGAACTGTTCTGATCCTGGCTTTGTGGAAAATGCAATTCGGCATGGGCAGCAGAATTATCCTGAAAGTTTCAAATACGGAACAAGCGTGGCATACCATTGCAAGAAGGGCTTTTATCTGTTGGGCTCATCTGCTTTGACCTGTAAAGCTAATGGCTTATGGGATAGATCACTACCAAAGTGTTTGTGTAAGTATTCATTAAGTTGGATTAACATTAAAGAGTCATGTATGATTTTTCGTTATGATAAACAAAAATTTGTAGCCATCTATTGAGGAACAAAACTGGACTTTAGGATCAACATATTGCAAATTGTACAGCTCAGTAAGAAAACATTAAGACAAGATGTCATGCAACTTGTTATTATTAAAAATGGGTTTAGAGGGAAGTGTGGAGCTATTATTTCAAATGCCGGAAAGTTAAGATTAATTTCCCCTTTTGATGTATTGTTAACATATCTGAAAACAGCTATGGAAATTTAAAATTATTATTTATATTGACGTAACATTTAGATTTATAGTGTAAGACCAGTAATGCCTATCTCAGAATAACTTTCAGACATATTGAAGTGTGTATGTGAGAATGAATCTATGAAATGTTCTGTAGGAAAATTTTGTTCAAGAGGGTCTTTTCATAACACTTCATACTTCCACCATCGTTTTTTCCTCAGAGTGGGAGGAAATCTTCTGGTGTTTCCTATAATCAATTCAGTGAACTTCAGATTTCCAGAAAATAATAGTTTGGCTGACTTTCATTTTCCATTGACATATTTTTCTTCTCTGATCATTACTAATTTTCTGACATTAGATTTCTGAATTACAATGCAATTATAGGAAATAATAAATGAAAGTGTAATTTAATTTGCAAATACATCAGATGATATATATAATGATGATATGCAAATACAGATGATTTTAAAGATTTTGCTTTACAGAATTGTGATTGTTTACATAAATTATTTATTTTATGATTCTATTCTTATATAACAATCAGATCAATAAATGTAAGTATATTAGTGAATTTGTTTCCTTTTTATGCTTGCTTTCTTCCTGCTACGATGTATCTAATATCCACATGACCCAAGCAGTTTTGTTTTCATTTCCACAACAATCTACACTTTCAATATTTGTCAAGAAAAGCTATAATCTGAAAACTGGGTTTATTCAGTGTTCAATAGTAAAATAATTATGCAAAATACAACATATTAAATACAAAATAGCTGCATAAAATTGTTCACTTTGTAAGAATATTTTACCGAATGGCATGTGCCCCATTTTTGTACCTTAGAAAAAACATTACAAAAGTCTGTCTCCCTATTCTGTCTGTGATCCCTTCCTACTTCCAGGACTGGGGTTTCAGTGTGAAGCGACATTCCTTGCTCCATATGCAAAAGGCAGAAGAGGATGGGGAATCTAAATCACCTAGAATAGCTACCCATCTTTCTACATCAAGTGTTTTGGAAGTTTGATAGCATTTACATGGCCTTCTGTTTTTAGGCAGAGCTCGATGCAAGTTGTAGGTGTCCATCCACTTAGAATCGAAATTCCTGACCTTGCTCTGGGGACTATTGATTGAAGCGTGGGAACTTTCAAATGAGCCTGGGAGGTGCCTACATTCCTCAATCACCTACTGTATTAGCTGCTGCTAATTTGCTGCTGCTGCGCTGAAACACTATCTGAATCCTAAATATCACCAGGACAAATTTAACATTCTTTCCCCTAAGAAAAACTCAGTGAAATGAATAAGGGTCTTTCTATTAGAAAGATGTGTTTATTTCTTTACAGATTAAGTCCCTCAGAGTCTGTTGAAGTTCTTAATTGAGAGATTTAGTTTTCAAAGGTTATCAGTGATAATCTTTTTTTTTCAAGCATAAGATTGCTTTTGGTGATAGGGGAAAATGTTTGGAGGGGTAGGTGAGATAAGTTTTGAACCCAAAGTGGACACAATGTTTACCATGAATAATTCTCATTCAAGAATAAAAAAATGGAAACACACTGCTATTTTATATGCAAGGCAATACCTATGAGTGTCATTGCTTAAAAATGGATGCTTCTTTTCTTCTTCATAAACTGGCAAAATTTCATGCTACTCACTACAAATCATTGTACAGCCACATTAAGGTGACCTACATATTATTTTCTTCCAAAAACTCTGATCATCCACTACAGCTCCTTCCAGAATTGTGGCAGGACTAGAATTTGCATGGTACTGAAGCAAGCTCATTAAGGTAATTGATCTGGCTGAAAATCAAACACTGTTTTTTTCTGTGGGAGTACTGTTCAGCCAGTTCCGTGTCAAGATTTGGTTTGCTATTTGCTACATGAATGCTTAAGCCAGCCCAGCAAAAGCAAGAGAAACACACACCAGTGAAGAAGCAGTGGCCAGGACCATGCCTTTTAGCTGAAATCCATTGTGCAGTCAGTTTGACATCATCATGGGGCCCAGTATAACATAAATAATTTTGGTGTCTCTCAGGAGTAACAGGCATCAGAATAATTCTTTTTTTTCCTAGAAATATATTTGACTCATAGATCAAGTAAATCATAAGGCTGCTCAAGTTCAGTTGCTCCACTTAAGTATTGCCTATTTAAGTTGTGTGACTGTTTACTAATGTTATGTAAAATTTATTTTCTTTAGTTTTTCTTCCTCTACTGGATAACCTAAGTTTTACACAAAAAAAGCGTTCAGAATTTGATTTCTAGTTCACCTTAAGATGACTTATGTTTCCTCACATAACAGGTCTGAATTACTTGTTTGCAATTTATTCCGTACCAAAACTGTTTGTCTGAATTTTTTCTCAAACAAAACCACATTGACTTAAGCATAAATATGATTCAAGAATTTACAAAAATTATCAGTAATCCATTTTTCTCTTGCTTACTTTAGACCAACACTACAGATTAAATTTTGTTATTTCTTTATACTGTCTAAACTGCGTCTAGTTATTTTACAGATATGATAAAGCTGTTTACCATTATCATATCTGTAATAAACAAGCACATTGCAACATTAACCTTATCTAGTTTGTTCTTTCCCAATATTAACACAAATAATGTGTATTATTTGTAAGGAAGGACAGTGAATGAAAATGAAAGATAGCTCTGTATATTTTCAGAGAAAGACTAAACTGGATGGGTTAGTTTTACACGTAGTTTTATGTTTAATCTTACAAATGACCAGTAAATCATCTGTAGTAACAGCAAAACTGAAGACATGAAGGAGTTGAAATCCAGACAGAAGTTTATGTTGTGTGGAACCAGCCTCATATTTAAAGGTTATAATAGTTTTTTTCTGTGCCATGAAAACATCTTATAATATTGTGCTCTTTCCTTTCTTAGCCATTTCTTGTGGACATCCTGGGGTACCTGCCAACGCAGTTCTTTCAGGAGATAAATTTACATATGGCTCTATAATTCACTATTCTTGCACAGCTGGTCGAAAACTCATAGGAAACTCTACTAGGGAGTGCCAAGAAGACAGCCACTGGAGTGGGACTCTCCCTCACTGTTCAGGTACTTGTATCAACCATCATTTGTAATTACATGAATACGGCTATTCTCAAGCAATTTTCAACTACAAGCAGATATTGTTTTGTTTCTTTTTGAAGTACATTTTAATTTCACTAATAGCCACTCAGCTGAATTATAACCATTTATTAAAATATTTTCATACATTGTCTCATTCTTCTTGTCATTACTTTGTAACTTTACTCCTTAGCTAGATGCTATGGTTGTATACCGCAGTATATAAAAGCCACAAAACACTGTTTAAAATCTGGTAGAGTTCTGATTAAAAAGGATGTATGTATTAAATTTTATTTTTATGAATACAGTTCTGTGTAAACAAAGATTGTCACAAAGGAAAATATTGATTTAAAAAAACACAGCAAAGGTACTAGATGGTAATCTTCATACATTATGTTCCTATTTTCACTTACAGAAATATTCTGTAAGTGAATTTCTGCCACAATGTGCAAGTACCGTAAACCTCTGCAATGTTCTTGGTGCTGTCAGGAAGTACAGGAACAGTTTATTCTCCCCTAGACTAACTATGCAAATTTAGAAGGAGCTATAGAACATTAACACAGTTTTGTTGAAGTCAAGAGCTCAGACGAGGATTGGCTACTAAGGACATGCACAGTGTATTAATAAGTTTAGTAAGGGAAAAAAGTTTACACACTTTGGTATGTAAGAAAACAAATACCTGACAACTTTAAGAAGAAAATTTCCTAATGAGAAAATTGTTCCATAATTACACATTATAGAATCTTCTTATAACTTCCCCTAAGCTCTTGGACATGCCCACTCTTGGGTTGATCTGATTCAACATGGTTCAGATTTGACCTGATTTAAATAGGTGTAAGATACTTAAATTCTCTACTGTGAAAATCTCTAAATAAGTGTTCCTGAAAATGGTCCATTCATAAGCTGATTCTGCAACGATGCTGAGAAGAACTTGAAACACTGAGGAAAGGAAGCTAATTTAAATTACTAATGTTTCTTTTCTGTTCTCTGCTGCTAAAGGGGGAAAGAAACCACTAGATCTCACTGCCATCATGGTCTCTATGCCTAGACCTGAAAGGAATCTTTGCAGGGCAATCATATGGATAGTTTCCACACAGAATTGGCCTTTTGTTGGCCTAACCCATATTTATGTCACTTTCCCATATTTATGTCACTTTCACCTTTTTACTCAGTATAAGATGCCAGATCTGAGATTGCACTAAGACTTTAAAATTTTTAAGGTAGGAGCCCTCTAGTGTTGTTACACAATATCTCACACCACAAGGGAAATTCTCATGCTAGTGGAAAGAAATTATAATTGCTAATAATTGAAACTCTTCAGATATCAGTCATGAATGTGATAGTATTTTTATAGACTCATAGATTTTTAAAACATTGAAGAACAGTGTAGTCCTCTCCTATCATGGGGAAAATATGTCTCGTGTAACTAAAATATTGTTACTGATGCAAAATTTAATTTTCTAAGTTTGAACATGATGTGACATTATCTTGAGAGCAAGGTGATTCCCTAGGAAAATGAGACAACTATCTCTGTTAGCTCTATAAAAAACCAAACAAAAACTCCCAAACAATCAGCCAAAAAAATGAAGAAGTTGTTCTCATTCCTCTAAGGCAAAATAACTACGCTTTCTATGTTAGGTATCCAGGAGATTCCTCCATTAAAAAAGCAGTATGAATAATTTGTATTCATAATGTGAGTGAAAGAATGACTGTGCCCAGGACAACTGGGACAGCTAATTGATTTTATACTTAAGGGATATGAAAAGCAGTCCCAATATAACAATTGAAACCTGTAGTCTGTTTCTTCATGGGGTTTATTTCTTTTTAATATATTAATATACATTTGAATACATGATGGTATAAATATGATCTCAGGGTTTATTCTCACCTGGGACCTGTTGCAGTGATGGACACTTGTATCTTACGAGTTAAGTGATAGCTGAGATTTTTGTTTATGTTGACTCACACTCATTTTCAGTAATGGATATGTAGTCAACTACATTGCTAAATAAAAACGGTTCTAGACCTTCATCATACTCTAACTGCCTTTGTCTATATCCTTTGACTATAAACTTGTATGGATCCAGTTGAAACTTTCTCCAAGACAAAACTAGATATGTGCAAGAAAAAAAATCTGGTAATTTATCTGGAATAATTCCCTCAGCAAAGTCCCAAAGCAAAGTGGGACATCATCAGAATTTTAGCATTATAGATGCTTCTGCCCTGAACAGTTCCTGCAGTCTTTGCGTTCACAAGCCAAAGTATGTGCCACCTATCTGTTGCGTGTTGTAAACATGCCACAGTGGTAGCCTGAATCACAGGCCTCATGTTATTTCACACATTTTAAGCAGACGAAAATATCTGTGAAATGGTAATGTCTTGGAATAAGGGGAAGCAGATGGCATTCAGAGACCACATCCGGACTGCTGATTGAACAGAGCCAGGGTGCTAGTACTTGATCACCAAGACCATTATGCTCTTAGAATTGTCGGCAGAATTCTGGTTTTCACCCATCCCAACTAGCACTCCATCAAACAATGCACAAATACTTGCCAATTAGTGTGTGCTGCAGATCATTCTCAACAGCCACTTTGGGTGCAGCCATCCTGTTTTGGAGACTGAATTTAACAATATAGATGAAGACAGAATATGCCAGCTGGTTTCAAGACACTCACACATGTATTTAGAGGTAAAAATGCTGTAGAGCAGGGTGACAAGGGCAATCTATTCTAGAAGAAGCTAGTACTAAGTGGACAAAGTGGACAAAATACAAAATGGACACAACCGAAGCCCACAAGTAAGCCTTGAATTCAGGAACTGTGTCTTGATCTCCTTTTATGAGGAAGCATGACTGTATCCAAAGTGTCTGTCTCAAACTTGCTATAATGAAGACCTTATACCACACACATAATCATACTTTCTGATTTTAGAAAATTTTCATTTCTAAAATTAAATTTGGATTTTTCTCAATGTTTTGCTATTATTATTTGTTTGTTCAAGATTTTGTTCTTCATCTGAGGGGTGTGCCTATGATGAAAAACCTATGTAAGACGATACAGACTTCAACATATGGAATTATTTATACATATTTTGAAAAAAAACCCAAACCATAATTTTAATAGAAATGCAGTCTAGGCCTAAAACCTAAAAATTAAGAACAAAGGATAATGTTGCTATGAACCACAATTTAGACTGAGGGATGTAGGAGAGGGAAAATTTTATGCCAAAAATTATAATAAGCTGTTGATACTGAGACCATACTTCCTTGACCATCTTGGGTAGCATTTCCTGTAGCAGCTGCTTTATGTGATAAGGCAGTTGACTGGCTCATCAGACCTATGAGGACATGTTTGAGAGGTCTGTTTTTCAGCACCTTCTTTCTCTTCTAAAATTGTAACCAATGCTTGCATAGGAACTTAAAAGGTAAGGAAAATTATGAGGTGACCTTTCCACTCTTGAATAGGCACAAAGGGCCAGGTACCATTTAGTCTTTTCTGAGGATAGATGTATTTCAAATATATTTCTTAAGAAACTTGAATACAGTTCTTTTCACTCTTGTTGGTATCTAATTTTCATTGTTAGAAGTTATTACTAGCAGGGAAGTTGAACAATAAAATACAATACATAGAAAATGTCATTTATGTCAAAAAGACAAGAAATTTGTTCAACTGACAAAAAAATGACAAGGGTGCTTCCTGTGTTCACAATTCTTTTTTTTATTTAAATCACATTCTCTGTTTAGGTCTCTGCAGGTATGAGATAAGAAGGAAGCTGAAAAAACATGTTATTTTCATCTTTGGCTTTGGTTTCACACCCTTGTACTGGAAGAAAAGTGATCAATTATAATAGAAACAGTGCAGCTAGTGCTACTATTCGTGTAAGAGTGTCTTCACTACCACTACATTTGCACATGATGTCTCTGCCAATAATTTTGCTCTGTTGTGCTTTACAGGAAATAACCCTGGCTATTGCGATGATCCAGGAATACCAGCCCATGGATCTAGACTAGGGGATGAGTTCAAAATAAAAAGTTTGCTACGTTTCTCATGTGAAATGGGTTATCAACTGAGAGGATCTGCAGAACGAACATGCCTCCTTAATGGTTCCTGGTCAGGTATACAGCCTGTGTGTGAAGGTAGGTATTGATACCCTCAACATTTATGACACCATTTAATGACATTTACTAATGACATTTTGTTCTTTAATTAAAAAGAAATTCTATGCCAAAAATATGCTTTTATATTGCTCTGCAGAAATAAAATAAAAGAGTTTGCAAGCAGTTCATGTTTTGCATGAAAACCTAAATCCAAAAAGATAAAGCTTTGGAATATATTCTTATAAGAACATTGTCAGAAAATAATTCTAGTTAAACAAATATTGAGCCTGAAAACAGAGAATAGATACTTAAGTTAAATGTAATATTAAAAAAAATTCTTCAGATTGAAGATATGAAAATGGAGTGATAAGTAAATCCATCATCCATCTTCTAACAATACAATATTTTCATCTTCTCTTTCTTTGTAATGTCTATGTATCAAGGACTAAACAAATGATGAAATGATGCTTTATTCTTAACTAAGTATAATATAATGTATATTTCTCCACATAAGTTAGACTAATTTTTTATGAGATATACCATTTTTATGCTAGCTTTTTCAAAATAAATGCAACAGAGAATATTTCTGGAAATCACATTTTAGAAAAAGATAAAAAAGATAATAAAGGATTTTTACACTTTTTATTCCCTGTCAGAACTGGAAAGCAGTAATGGAAGACTTTGGATTCAGTTTTAAAATTACTTCTTTTTTTCCAAGAATGTTTGAAAAGTTATTTTGTCTAATTCATTGGAGTTGATCACAGTATTCTCATCTAACAATTGTTCTTATGCAGTACCCTTCAGCACAGACTAATCTTCTGTCAGTGTAGATATCACTATAACTGTATCGAAATGGCAGTGGGCACAGGTTCAGTATTTTCAGCAGAAATTGAAGTTTTGCAATGTCCTTTCTTCTTCCTTTGCATGAAGACATTAAGTATAGTAGGACAGCAGCACTCAGTAGCAATTAGTGGTATTTGAAAGGCCTCTGTTTTTTCTTTGTCTTTTTGCTTCAACCTTCTGTTTTGGGGGGAAAAAAAAACACAAAGAAAAAAACCCCTTTCTTCCAATTTTTCTCTTCTCCTTCAATTGTTTTCTGTTTATTATAAATAAGGATGAGAACAGGAGGACAATATCCTTTCACCCCTAGTTCAAGTTCCAACCCACTGAATTTTTCTCTTCAGTATTTGCGATTTTAGACATAAAAAGTGATGATTAAAACAAAGGCATTTATGTGTTATTCCAAACATCAGTAATACTCAGTCATTTTTAATTGGCAAATTGTGTTTATTTTAGTGAAACCTATAATCTATAATTATTACATTCTAACTATTACATTCTAACTATTATGTTAGGGGTTATCCAGCTGTGGGTCCTGGTGGACAACAAGTTGAACATAATCAGAAAAATGCCCTTGCTGCAAAGAAGGTTAATGGTATCCCAGGCTGCCTTACAAGGGGAGTGTTCCTTCCCTTCTACTCAGCACTGGTGAGGCAGCATCTGGAGTGCTGGGTCCAGTTCTGGGCTCCTCAGTATTAGATAAACGTGGACTTACTGGACAGAGTCCAGCAAAGGGCCACTAAGATGATGAAGGGACTAAAGCATCTCTCCTCCGAGGAAAAGCTGAAAGAGCTCGGACCATCTAGCCTAGGAAGGTGAAGGCTCAGGGGGCATATTATCAACATACATGAATCTCTGGAGGAAGAGTGCAGAGAAGATGGAGCCAGGATCTGAAACACAGGAGGTCTGTCTGAACATCAGGAAACAGTTTTTTGCGGTGAGGCTTCGTGAGCACTGGCACAAGTTGCGCAGAGAAGTGGTGGAGTCTCCATCCTTGGACACAGTCAAAAACTGTCTGGATATGGTCCTGGGCAACTGGCTCTTGGTGGCCCCGCTTGACCAGATACCTCCAGAAGTCCTTTCATTCTCAACCATTCTGTGATTCTTTGATTCTATGACTCTCATAAATAGGAAGATGTGATAAATTGAACAGAGCAAATATGAGGAAATGTAGTAAGTCAAATAGACACTAAGAGTAGTGTAAGGATTATTTTATAGTCAACTACTGTCAAATTATCAATTTGTCAAATGTTAAGCATCCGCAGACTTGTTGCCTTTGCATAAATTCCATAAATATGTTTAGCCTTAATGAATGCATCCAGACTTTCCTAATGCAACTCAGTGTTGTACCTTGACCAGTATCTGCACATGGTCTTCAATTTGTTTTATTAGTATTATCATAACATCATAGAATAGTTTGGGTTGGAAGGGACCTTTAAAGACAATCTAGTCCAACCCCCCTGCCATGGGCAGGGACATCTTCCCATAGATTATGTTGGTCAAAGCCCTACCCAGCCTGACCTTGAACATTTCCAGGGATGCTTCCCTGGGCAACCTGTTCCAGTGTCTCACCACCTACCTGATAAATAATTTCTTTCTTATGTCCAATCTAAATATAATCTCTTTCAGTTTAAAATCATTACCCTTGTTCTGTCACTACAGGCCCTGGAAAAAAAAGTCTCTTTCCATTTTTCTTACAAGCTCCTTTTAAAGTATTGAAAGGCCATGGTACGGTCGCCCCAAGAGCCTTTTCTTCTCCAGGCTGAACAACCCCAACTCTCTCAGCCATTCTTCAGAGGAGAGGTGTTCCATCCTGCTGATCATTTTGGTGGCCCTCCTCTGGATCTGCTCCAACAGGTCCATGCCCTTCTTGTGCTGGGGGCCCCAGACCTGGATGCAGTACGCCAGGTGGGGTCTCACCAGAGCGGAGCAGAGGGGCAGAATCCCCTCCCTCGACCTGCTGGCCACGCTTCTTTTTCTGCAGGTCAGGGTATGATTATGGAATTCCTGTGGGAATTCTTGTGAGAATTCCTCTTGCACCACTTGTGGGCCAGGCAGAGGAGCCTGAAGTGAAGCAGTGGAGTTGACCCTGGGAAAGAGGGAAGGAAAGGTGATGTTTCAACATTTGTCTTTTTGTCCCTATTCAAATCTAATTTAATTGGCAATGAATTAAAGGACCCCAACTCTCTCAGCCATTCTTCAGAGGAGAGGTGTTCCATCCTGCTGATCATTTTGGTGGCCCTCCTCTGGATCTGCTCCAACAGGTCCATGCCCTTCTTGTGCTGGGGGCCCCAGACCTGGATGCAGTACGCCAGGTGGGGTCTCACCAGAGCGGAGCAGAGGGGCAGAATCCCCTCCCTCGACCTGCTGGCCACGCTTCTTTTTCTGCAGGTCAGGGTATGATTATGGAATTCCTGTGGGAATTCTTGTGAGAATTCCTCTTGCACCACTTGTGGGCCAGGCAGAGGAGCCTGAAGTGAAGCAGTGGAGTTGACCCTGGGAAAGAGGGAAGGAAAGGTGATGTTTCAACATTTGTCTTTTTGTCCCTATTCAAATCTAATTTAATTGGCAATGAATTAAAGGAATTTTTCCCAAACTGAGTCTGTTTTGCCCACAATGGTAAATGGTAAGAATTCCTGTGTCTTTATCTTGACCCCTGAGCTTTGTCATCCTTCCCACTGAGAAGGGGAGTGACTCAGCAGCTGAGTGGGCATTTGGCTGTTAGGCAAGGTTAATCCACCACAATATTCCAACCCATTAATTTTAATCATACCTATATTTGATCAAATAATTGCATTAGACTAAATCATTTCACTTTTCAAGACACCACATTTATTTGTGCTGTAGGAAGAGTAGGAAGAATTTCCAGCTCTTGAAAGCTCCGCAAGAGACTATTGAAGTATGCCCTCCCAGTCTTACAAACCACTTCTTGCTCCATGGAAAATTGAAGGAAAGAGTTTGATTTATATGCAGATTTCTTCCTAACTCTTGATTAACCTTGTTAATCTCTTAACCTCATGATAGTTTTATTTTATTCTTATGACGAGGAGTATTCTCTGTCCAAAAATGGAATTTTATCATGCTTTTGCCAGTGTCCTGTCTGCCAGGATGGTCAAATAAAGATGCTCTGGAGGAAAGTTGTTAGAAAAATTCAAAAAAACAAACAAACAAACAAATCCATCTCATGATTGGCTGGTCAGCTGGAAAAAAAACCCAAGACTAAACCCTCCCAAAGACCCAACATTTAATCAAAGTAAACCACTGTCGAATCTCAGATGTACGAAGCTGAAACATAATCATTGCCTTAATCTATAGCTACAGATGCCAAAAAGATACGGAGGCCAATACAGAATGTCTGTTATTTTCTTGATTCAAAAAAGAAATGAACAGGAAAATCATAATTTACTATTTATGCATTTTTATGATTGAAAGAGGACATACCAGAAAACAGAAGAAGAATAGAAAAATGTGCCTGAAGGCAAAACAGAGGCACAGGTCTGTCAGAAAGTCCTGAATGAGCTTTCTTGTCTCCAGTGACTATATTGGGTGGAATGGAACAAGCAGTGCAAACTATCTGAATCAGCTATTGAAAAAAAAACCACTAAACAAATGCAAGTAAAGTGATCATATTAACAAAGAGAAATAAGACATTAACCCAAGAATATACCTATTAAACATTTTCTTAGTAAAACTTGCTATAGTTTTTTAGAAGATGGGCTATTGACCTACCTTTTTTTTTTTTCAGTGAATCACCTATGATAGAAATGCTGATTTTTTGTAACATTTTCTTCACAGCTGTATCTTGTGGGAACCCTGGCACCCCAGCCAACGGTATGATAATATACACTGATGGAATATTATTCTCCAGCTCAGTCATTTATGCCTGCTGGGAAGGTTACAAAACTTCAGGGCTGACTACTAGACATTGTACTGCTAATGGGACATGGACTGGCACTGCTCCAGACTGCACAGGTCAGAAACAAACTTTCTTCCTCTAAAGCTTTAAAGTAGTAAGTCATCCAGCCTTCCTACTAAAAAATGATTATTTTGTTAGATAAAATAACACCTTTTTTTCCCCATTCATCTGTTTACATGAATATTTTATGCATCTAAAGGTACTTGTCCTTTTTAATACCTCCTAGGTGTTTCTAGAATTATCTTTTTAAGATGGATACATGGGTAACTTTTCTGTATTTGTTTACCTCATGAATGTCAACATTGAAAATATAACATTATTGCTAAGAATGTTTCTCTAGAGTTTCCTTGTTTTTCTTTTTTTTTTTTTTTTTGCTTGTCTTATGTACATGGGATGAAGTTCTGATGGTTCTAAATCAGATTTTACCTAAGTGGATACGTTATTGTGCCAGTTTTTATTGTGAGACAAAGGAGTCAAATCTGACAAAAAACTATTCTGCTAATGACCAAGAGTCAGGGAGAAGGAAGTTTGGGCTACTCCATCAGAGAAAGCGAGTGGGGAGTAAAGGGGTGCTGCAAGGCCTATGGGGCCAGATGACAGCACAGTGATACAAAAAAGAAAAGGAATTTCATAAGTCTGCTGGAATTGCATTGTGGCATCAACATTAGCCATAATGTGACAAAGATCCCAGTGTGAAGGAAAGAAAAGTCCTGTCAAAACTACCACTAACATAACAGTCTGCAGGAGCCGTTAGAGCATACCACCTTAAACTAGTGTCTTCAAGGAACACAATATTTGGCCAGCGCTATTGCAATGCCTCAAAAATACGAGTTTTTAGCTAGAAATTAAAGCTTACATTTTTTATCTTGTGTGAAATATATTGATCAAATTTTTTCTTGTTTTATACACTAAAAAAAGGCATTAGCTATACATAGTTCAATGTTTCATTACATATTTGTTGAAAAAAAGTAACATTTTTTTATTTTCCTCACTAGTGATCAGCTGTGGAGATCCAGGTGCATTAGCAAATGGCATTCAGTTTGGAAATGATTTTACCTTCAATAAGACAGTCACCTATCAGTGCAATCCAGGATACTTGATGGAGCCTGCCATTTCATCTACCATGCGTTGTATAAAAGACAGCACTTGGAACCAGAGTAAACCAATTTGCAAAGGTCTGCTTTTGAAGTTAAATAGTTTACAAATACGGTTTTGATACTATATGTGAAATTCAGTAATGAGTGTCTTTATAAAAAATTATCAAAACATTCTCTGGGACAATTAACACACAAATGCAATGAAAACATTTAGATAAGTATTTGTGTAAAATCTGTATTATTTTGCACATGTGCTGTGGCATAATGTTAGTCAGAATAGTGACATTAATGACTACAGGAGAACAAAATCACTCTACAGTGGGGATTATCAGAGAGCTCAGTTTAAAATGATAGGAATGAAATACCCATTTTCATTTTTGGGCCCTTTGTCTTGGATTAGATGTCCAAAATTCTGTAAAGGGCTCCTGCAAATCAAGCTTTTTATAAAAGATTCCCTTGTTGCAGTAGTATAGACATCATATAAATAGCCAAAAAGTTGTTTCACAAATAGCTAATTACAAGCGCTAACATAAAGGTCATAGTGGGGATGAGGCTGAAAGGCAAATAAGGCAGCCTAGTGAAAATTGTTAGCACTACTACAGCAGCTCAGGGAGTAAATTTAAGAGCCTAGGGCATCTTCTGCTTATAAAAAGCCTAGACTGCCAGCTCATCTAGCATGGCTTTAAAATGCTGTCTAAGCCTAGCCTACTAATTAAATTTTGGCATATGTATTCAAATGATTGCATTTTCTGTTGTAAATATCACTGAGTGGTTTTACGGTTCTGCTCTTTGTTGATGTGTAACTGTAAACTTGGTCATTCCAGATTTCATCATTTTGGGCACTCTTTCACAAGCTGAAAAACATCATAATATTTTTAATAGTCTTAGACACTAATTACCAAAAAAATCAATGTCCATTGTGTGCTGAAAGCCTTAGAAAATGAGTAGGTGAATGAACAAAGTCATATTAAGGCTTTAAATAGTGCTGCAAAATTAGTTTAAAGTAAAATGAAAATATTTAGAATTGTTGAATCTTAGAAGATATTTATTGAAAAATTGTACCTAGCTCAGTAGCCTTTTTCCAACAATGATCAGCAACAAATAAAAAATTCAGAATTTGGAAAGCTGTATACTTCTCTGGCTTCCAGCAACCTAGAGCTCAGGGACTTCCTAAACCTAGAAGTAGTATTTTTGTATTTTAATTGGTTTTCTATTACAGGCTGCTTTGTTAATACAGGAATGCTTTGTTGGAACTGAACAACATGAAATATTTTTTTTGCTTTCAAAAGTATGAATAGATATTATGTTGCATTCTCCTAAACCCTATAAAGTCTTCAAATTATACCTTTTCTTTTTTTTTTGTGACACAGCTATTACCTGTGGCCCCCCTCCACCAGTACTCTATGGGAAAGTGGAAGGATCTGATTATCGTTGGGGTGCCAGTGTGAGTTACAGCTGTGCAGAAGGCTATCAGCTGTCTAACACAGCTATTCTCTCCTGTGAGGGTCGAGGAATTTGGCGGGGAGACATCCCACAATGTTTACGTAAGTTTTCAGGGTACAGTTGTGTTGGACTTCACCAAAGCTACAATCAGTTGTTTCAGGCTACAGTCAGTTTCTCACGGTTTAAAAAGGACTCAGCTAGATCAGGTAATACATGGACTACTGCAGAATTCTCCCTCCTTCCAAAAACTTCTTCATAACCTTGTTATGAAATGCAGTGGTTGTGCCTATTTAAGGTCATGGTCATCTTCCCCCAAAAGTCACCTCCATCTCTTATTACCTAATTGGATCCATCACCATTTGCCTTACTGATAATTTGACTTGTAGTGAGCATGATTAAAACTTTCCCTTACACTTCTCCTTTTTTCTTCCATGCTTCCATTTCCATGAACAAGTGAAAACAAGGGTCCTAATCTTTAAGCCCATAGCCTTGCACTGCTTTGTAAATTCTTTTTTTCTTTCCTGAAGGCTAGTATCTTGTTTCCATTTGTTTTTCAGCTTCTTCTAAATTTGTCAACTCACCTCTTTCAGTGCTTGAAATCTTCTCAGGACTCTGACAAACATTTTTGCTTTTACTTAATTAGGGCAATAATTTCCAGCATACTCATCTGAGGGTGACTGAGTGAAAACTGGATATATTTTGAAGCATTACAATATAGAATCGCAGAATCATACAGCGTTGTCTACTTTGAGATTATGTTGTCATCCCAATCCAATCAGCGTTTAAGTGTCTCTTTTAATAACTTCTTTTTCTTTCCTTTTTTATGTATTAGCTGTTTTTTGTGGTGATCCTGGCACTCCAGCAGAAGGACGCCTCAGTGGAAAAAGTTTCACCTACAGATCTGAAGTTAGCTTTCAGTGCAGACCCCCTTTTATTCTGATAGGCTCTTCAAGAAGATCCTGTCAAGCAGATGGTACTTGGAGTGGAATTCAGCCAACATGCATCGGTAATTACCGCTACTTACTCTGTTTCTACTGAGAATATTCTTGATAAACTATTACACTATCATAAATCTAGCAATTAGCTTTCCAAATATAGAAAACGTCTGTGTAATATAAAAAGAACTAGATAAATAAGGTTATATTTTGAGTATAAAAATTTTAGGATAAACACAATCACATATGAAGTCATTTGTAAATTTACATGATTGCTTGTCTGCTGGAAATGCAGAATGTCAATAAGTGCAAGTAAATAAATTTGTTCCAGCTATTTTTAGAATCTTTTAGACATGCAGATGACTTTGGCAGATTAAAGACCAGATTCTGTCACTGGAGAGTTAAAGGCATTTGTCAGAATCAATCCTGAATCAAAAAGCTTTTTGGACTTTCTCAAAGTGGCTTGTACAGTTCAAAAGGATGAAACATGCTGGGTCTGATCTTTTGAAATTCTGATAAACTGCCAAGTACTATCAGTTTCTCTCACTATCAGGGCCCAAAAAACTATCAGTTTTTCTAACTGATGTGCTACTGATAGGCTTTTAGCATGTTGTATAATCAGACTAACAGAGAAATGCTGGACACTTGAAACTGCCACTGACATCAACATTTGATCCAGCTTGGGGTGTCTTGCTAGAGAAAATTATTTTGGTGAAATAATAGAAAAAGTCTTTTTTGATATTTCTCAACAAACACATTCAGATATAAATGTAGCCGATTTATATATTTTGCTGTGGCTATTGATATTGGCTATGTAGAAGAGCTGGAGTGGGCACTCTGAGAAAAAGTGACAAGGATGATTATTGAAAGCAGTGTGTATTTGTAAATTAAGACATTAACACTCAATAAATTTTTTTGTATACTAATTCAAAACCCCTTCTGGCCATAGTTTTTGTGACCTGGGCAGTTCAACTTACATCAATATTTTGTAACAGAGATGAGAAGGTTTGCAAAAGTTAAATCTCAGATCTATTGTGAAGAATCAAATTTGAAAATGTCATAATGACATTTCTATTTATATGTTATATAGTATAATATATAACACATGGAAAACACTACATCAAAGACATAAGCTTTCCTTTTACATCATAGCTTTTATGTTATAAAAAGAAAATATTGGACTATCTAAAATATTCACAGGTACCATTGTTAACCATTTTGAAAATTAAGATCAATGAACAGTACCTAGAACTATGCCTAAAAGTACCATATGATGGCAAATGATGGCAAGCTTTTCTATTTCTGGATATTAATAATTTCCTTAAAATACTTTGACAATTCTTCCTATTACCCCTACTGTTTCTTCCAATGAGACATATCTTAAAAAGTCAGTTCAGCTTCATGTGTCTGTTATTAGCAATGACACTCCAGCTGATGATAACTTATAAAAAGTTCTTGAGCTCTTCAAGCAGCTCAAGGTCAGGAGTGTGTTTGGATTTTTTTCTCTTACATTAGGCCAACATCCACCTAACTTTTAAAGCCTTTGATAAATATCAGTCCAGCTGAATTTTTATGCTTTATTGATGGTCAACACTGAAAATGGAAGTTGACTAAGAATAAAATGACATATCACATTATTGTATGTGATATTGATAAGTTCAATTTTCCCTCTACAGAAAACTAAAAATGGTTACAGGTTAAATGTAGCCCTAAGTTGCGTTCTTTGTAATGCAGTGTTCAGCACAAAAGCAGACTTGGTTGCTAAGAGGGAATCACATAGTGCAGAAAGATCCACTGGATCAAGTCCTGTGCTGTCTACCTGGTGGGTGTGCCTGGGCATCCCCAAAGGAAATACACCACCAGAATGTGAAGTGGACGTTGCTGAATCAAAAATAGCATCAGACTGCTTTAAATTACACTCATGAAACTGATCATCATGTAACTAGTTATACTCTGTTGATGTACCATTTTTTGTGCAGGGACTGTCTTTTCATCCTCCGGGAACAACTGAGGTAGTAGTCCATTTGAAAATTATATTTTTTTAGTGACATAGAAAATATTCTATTAAAAAATTAAGTATTTTACTTGTTGTAAGAAAGAAGGTTGGTTTTGAGTTTCATTTTTGGGAGTTTTGGGGCTTTTTTAAGAAATCTAACTTAATCATTAAGCTGTTCATTGGGAAAGAAGAGAAGAAAAAGGTTTCCCTTTATGTTCCATCTGCATTATGATTAGTGGGATATACTATGTATTCAAAAAGGTTTAAAAGGCTATGCTTAGCAAAAATTAATGTAATCTTAGCTCTAAAGTCTACAATGCCAAAGATACCTGCAAAAAAAAACCCCTTAAATAATGGCAATGTACTGAAACAGAGTACTGTGATCTATTTTGGAAATTTAATTGGAAATACAAGTTTAATATACGGAAATACACACATTCAATTAAAAATTCAATTCTTGCCCTCACTAGACGTTGATGAAATGACTTATTCTTTGCAAACAGTTTTGGAGTATTCTTTCCATACCATAATAATATCTGTCGTGTTTCACATTTTACATTAGATCCAGCTCACAATACATGTACAGACCCTGGTACTCCACATTTTGGAATACAAAACAGTTCCAGAGGTTATGAGGTAATTCTTTCTTTTATTTATCGCCTTTCTAAAATGAAGATGCATTTAATATTTACAAATTTATTAATTATCTGTAGGCTTAAATGTCTGATATAAACCTTAGAGAATTTCCGCTCCTTTTTAATAAAAACACATGCTTCATTCCAAACTCTTTTTTTAACATACAGCTTAAACAAAGAACCTCTAACCTTGTAATATATCATGTGTTCAATTCTTTAGGAGACTTCAGTAGGGAGGACTATTTATAAATTGATTACCTAATATGATATGACATGATATAATTACTTTTCTTTAGGATCATAATTCTTTCATACATTGATGAATAGTCAGTAAATACCTAATAACCAATGACCTGTCTGATCCAAAGGTCATGTAGTCCTTGACGAAAAAGTCAGCAAGTGGCTTTACTAAATTAGCAATTTATGTTACATTCTATTCAGTCAGAGAAGGCAAAATTATTCTATGGTTAGATCCAGTTTCTCTGTGATGAATTTCCTTTCTATAATTCAAAATTCCTCACAGATTATTATTTTACCAAGTGACAATCAGAAAAGTGACTGAGGAAATAAAAGTAAATGCAACAATGACTAATCCACAGTCACTGTATAGAATGATTAACCTCATATGGATAGATTCTTCAGGTATAAATATTTGTGATTGGAATCTGAAATATGTTCTGCTTGGGTTTACTGCTTATTTCTAAATGTAGGGCAGTGTGCCACGTCGTATTATGATCAAGTTAGTAGAACTGTTTTTCAAAAAATCATTTCTGTAAGTTCCTCTGGTTATTGGTATCCTCCCTCTCCTACAATTGTGCTGTCTGTCATTGCTGTGGCTGTCAGCTCTTTTCTTCACCTTCTACTCTTGACTGGCTTGCAGATGCCAAGGCACTTCTCTCCTAGCCACATCTTGTGACCTCGCCACTGAGGTGGTTCTTTTTCTAGTAATAGATGCAGTTGCCTTTCTGTCGGTTGTCTCATCTTGACCCTGTACCTGTCCCTATCATCACTTCAAAAACAACTCTAATCTTTGCACCTAATTTGATCAGGGGGTTGATATTTTTTTTTCCTCTCCCCCTTTTATCTGCCTCACAAGTTGTCTTTAATGCCAGAATTGTACTGGCCAATTTACTGTTCTAACATCTGTTGAACATCAAGGCTAATTTTCTCTTCTCATTCACCTCTAGAGGCAATAGTAGGTCTTCATCTGTATTTAGTGTTTCTCAAGTATGTGCTTTCACTCCTAGATCACTGTCTGGTACAGCAAGATGTAGACTTCTCTACAATTACTAGTGATGTAAATGTTTTTTGGCATATGTGATTACTGGGGTTTCCTGTTTCTATGACTTAGCCAAGCTTCTATAAACCAGCTTTTACCAGTCTTTCCTCATTAGAGAAAGGTGTGATGCCAAGCAGCAGAGCTTTGAAGGATTTTCCCCTATCTACCCACATCCTGTCTTGCCCTATTCATTTTGTGCCTTTTGTGCTTCTCTGTGCTGTGACTATTAGAAATGCCTCCAATATTTTTCATTCAAGTGTTATACAAAGAGTCCACTGCTTTTATTTTTACATTTACTTGTAAAATGAGACAGAATTATAACTCTGTAACTACATTGAATCAAGACATTACTTTTTTAGCTTGGTCTTTTGGACCAGTGAGGAAATATTTGCAGCTCATCATTACTTAATGATACCAGAATTGGCAATTTCACTAGAAGCAAGATGACTTAGAGTCAAGACCAGCTACACTCTGTTCTGGTCTCTACTACAGACATGCTGTGTCTCATTGGCAAGTTAGTGAGATGAATATGTTTAAAAGTAGTTATAAATAGATAAGTCTACAAAATCATATTAGAAATTTGACCTTTAAAAATACCAGTGAATTTACCAAGCCACTTCAGGAAGAACTGGTGTTGCATTTGCTGAATATAAATCATGATAATCTGTTTTTATGTAACTGAGTATACAGTTAACAGGTAGGCACTTCTGAAAATAACTGCCTATTTTTAATGTCCATTGAAGTTGTTCTGTGAAATTTGCAGTGTAGAGCTATCTGTATATATATAGCTTCAAGCTATTTTATTAATATGCATTGGTTACTACTCATTTGCATTTGTCCAGGCGATATGTTACTTTATTAGTAAGTCATATAATTTCAAATACTATTAATTTTTGTGGGGTTTTTTTATTTCATCCAATCATATTTATTGCCAATACGTTTTATCCAAAACAAAAGGCTGCTTTACTGATGAGCCCTGCATACCTAAATATCTTGGCCTGGAGTTATATTCTGGTTACTTTTGACAATAGCATCAATAAGTCCATTTTACTAGAACTTTGCACACAATCTCTTTCTCGTATGTCATGAAAAATCTTCATTACTTGCAATTTTATATCCCGTTCTCATGTTTTTCTACTCTCAACGCAAGTCTGAAGAGAGTTTTCTTAGTTACTTTACCTTTTCTTCTGAGAAAAGTCATATCACAGTTGAATGTAGACAGGATTTCCATATCATCAC
This sequence comes from Phaethon lepturus, assembly GCF_000687285.1. Taxonomy (NCBI): domain Eukaryota; kingdom Metazoa; phylum Chordata; class Aves; order Phaethontiformes; family Phaethontidae; genus Phaethon; species Phaethon lepturus. Next base: position 60,404 of record NW_010538393.1, read on the forward strand.
TCTGCTAGTTAAACATCTCAAGTAAAACTTAAGTAAGTAGTTTATAGTAACAAGTGCAGTGTAAGGAATTGTGGCCTGGAGTTTTCCCTAGTCAACTTGTTTGTAGATGGAACAGTTCTTCATAGTTTTTTTTTCTGTTTCCTTTTTCCTCTTAAAATACATTTTTAGTCCAGTCATGCGATGAGAATCCTTTGAAACAGACTTTATGGTCAAGTTCTGTTGAAATATATGCAGTGATGTACAGGAAAGAGAGACATCTCAGTCTTTACTTTGCTTCTGTCACACTGACAAACTAATAAGCTGAAATGTATGAGTGTCATTCTTCTGCACGTGCACAGCCTTGTCAATATTTTTCCGCTTATTGCTTTCAAATAAGGTTACAGAAGATCAATTGCTCAAACTTTTCATGTCATAAAAAAAAAGTTTTAACTCTAGAAACTGTAAAAAGAGGACTTGTTTGTTTTTTAAAAAATATCTCCAGTAGCTTATCTTGTCTTGATATTTGTCTGCACATGATGGATACTTCTTTTATCTAACATCCTGTTTTGATCCTTAGGTTGGGAGCACAGTCTTTTTCAGATGCAGAAAAGGTTATCATATTCAGGGATCTACCACCCGCTCTTGTCTTGCTAACTTAACCTGGAGTGGCATACAGTCTGAATGCATTCGTAAGTCTGGTTTCTTATCTAATGAGTTAGAAAACTGTGCCATTTTAAAAGAGTTACAAAGTGATACATATAGAAAGCAAATGATATGCTACAAAAAAGTAAACTTTAATTAAAGCAATATTTTAAAACTTTTTTTGTTTCATATTCTAAGACCAAAGATGTATTTGGGATGTATTAATTAGAAGTAAGATTTTTCAGATTTTTTTGCATGAAGCTGACAATAATTCTGTCCATTTTACCCAAAAAGACTGTCCCTTTTAACTGGCTGTATTAGCTGCTTTAAATTAATCTAGGGTTTTTCTGTGTGTGGCGTTAATAGAGAACAGAAAGTGGCCTGAAGTATGTATGGGGCTATTCTGTTGGCTAACATTTTGTGAATCGTAAACTAGGACTCAGTGACATTCATCTTTTCTGGGCTATATGGGTATGCAAATTATTAGTATATTTACAGCTCTGCATGGGTTGGAGGACATCAAATAACTATTGTAATAAAATAGACTGATCTAAAGTAAAAATAATTCATTAGAATGACCTTTGATTCTTATCCTATTTCAAATTATCTTAGAGTTGTTATAAATGAACACCATGGAGCCCAGTGAAAGAAGCATACTGAGCAACTGTATCTGTTATAATCAATGTACTATGACAAAGCCTTTCTATGGAACCTTTATTTCAATTGAAATTTATAATGAATTTATTTAGCACAATAACTGCTCTGTAATTTTCAAGGCTCTTTAAAACATTGAGTGGAAGCGATGCTTGCAGCTGTGACAGTACAATAATTCACAGAACCAACCATTGCAACATGTACAACGGCATGTTCTTCCCTTCATTTTAGCTCTTCTCTGTTTGCTATCATGACTTAATTTTGGTGTATTGTTTAAAAATACATGATAGTATCATTTCCATCTTCACACAATAATATAACTATACGCTCAGAGTGTTACTTTTACAGGTAATAACTACCTGACATTTCTAAGAGGTGTACAAAGTTTACATAACGAAAGGGAATAAGTTGGCATGCATTTATTTCAAATTACGTACTCTAATTCTATGGAAACTGCTTACCACCACTTTTTCTAACTCTAAAAAACCCTTTGCAGCTCATGCTTGCAGGCAGCCAGAAACACCGGCACACGTAGATGTGAGAGCAATAGATCTTCCTACTTTAGGATATACTTTGGTGTATACCTGTCAACCAGGATTTTTTCTTGCTGGTGGATCAGAGCATCGGACATGTAAACCAGATATGAAATGGACAGGAAAATCACCTATTTGTAAAAGTAAGTCATTATTCAAGCGATGTGTTGGGCCCTGTTGTTGGATTTCATTTTCCCTGACATTTTTATTTTACAGAGTAAGATTATTTTTTTCCACTTACTATTTAAAAAATGCATATGACACAACAGCTTTTACTTTATGAAAGAAACAGAAAAAAAAAAGTGAGCATGGCATCTAGAACTCGTGGAGGAAAACATAGGCATATGTGTGTGTAAATGCACAGGCACACATATATAAGTTTACCCCTAACAACAGCAAACAAAACCTAAACAATATAAAATAGTAATTTTAACTGTATTTATCTTTATGTCACAGCTTTAGAGACTATTTCCATGTATCCAGTGTTTAATGTATGATTTTCTATTAGGAACAAAAGTTATTTTATAGCTTGGCTTTTAGATTCATTCAGGTATGCTTTTTGTCTAAGAAAAATTTCTAAAATAAAAATTAATAATAAAATAAATTAAAAAATACATCTTTGCAGCAGATTCCACTTCTCTTTATACCTGTGTAAATTTCATATGGTTTTGCTAGAGTAGCTCTAAGTATATAGTTATGAGGGTAAATTTGCTCTTCACATGTGGATAAACATGGCTATACATTCCCAGTTCAGAAAAATAAAGCAAAATTATATTTAAAAGAGTAATAAAGGAAAAAGAGTCAGATGCCATGGGAAAGATGTTTGCAACATGATTTTTAATTCTAATATGTCAAAGAACACTAAGTAGATTTGGGTTTTGAACAATGTTTGATTTTTGATTAATGTATGGCTAGACTTCTTTGTTATCAAAACATATGACCTATGCATAAAAATTTATCTTCTCATTCTAGTTCCCTAAGGGGTGATTTTCCATGGGTACCATATAATTAATAATTTGAGATAAATGATCTTGTATGCTTTTTGTTAAAATTAGAGATAAAATACAGAAAAAAGTATCTATAAGCAAGAATTCTTTTTTTATTAGCTTACAGTCTTTAGGTATAATTCTCCTTGAGTGCCCCATACTTTTTGTGCCTCCTTAGCACTTTATCAATATAATCAGTGAAGTTCTGGCCCTAAAGCAAAAAACATTCAGGACCAAATCTTTCTACAGGACATTAGCTTTTTTTAAAGTGGCTAATGATATGAGGTCAGAACTTGATCTGGGGTCAATGGACATAACTCTGCTAAGTGTACCAGAAATACAGCAAATGACACCAGTTGTGATCCTTTCCCATGATATCTGATCCTGTCATTTTAATCCAGCTGTCTGCCTTTTGCTGGTTTGTGTCATAAATGTATGAATCTTTATTAACATAATTTTTACTATATTTAATATACTATTATTCATAATTAGATATAGCATTTGTCCTCTCTATAAGGCTCTCTTTTATAGCACTGGGACTGATATAAAAATTTTAGGCTTAAATATATGGAATAATTGGCTAACCAGGCAACTTTCTATAGTAAAAATGTTGTTTACCTAAATTATTTTCTGATAGTTTTGTGTAAGTGTATAGGTTTGAATGTATAGAGTATTAAAGACCAGTTATTTCTGTTTTAAGTATGGCTCCATTGGATAAGAGATTATTGCATCCATCAGGCATTGTTCTAACATTCTATTAAAAAAACCCAAACAAATATGTTCATGAAAATGATAATTTGTCTTTTTACTTGTAGGTAAAGGAGTGAGAGAAGTTAATGAAACAATAACTAAAACTCCAGGTTTGTATACAAGAAGAGTTTTAGATTTAAATAAATTGATTTACACCCTAGATTGTTATGGATAATAAAACTATTTCCAATATTTAACTCAAGCATTTACTACTCATTTCAAAGGAATATAAAAGGTGAGGTCTTTCATAACAAGTGCCATGTAAAACCTGTTCTATGATATTCTTTCCCAAACAAATTTTTTTTTTAATTTGTACAGTACCATTTTTGTGTATTGCACAAAAACACCTGTCAAGCCAAAAAGATAAAGCATATATACACAAAATCCATATCTGAAGTAGTTTTATATCAGAGAGATTGCTATAATTGAGAGCCTTATAATGAGCGTAGACTATAATTGCAGGGATTGGTTTCAATCAAAGGTCTGTCTTTTACATTGCAAGTGTGGTGAGAAACCACAAAAATAACCCCAAAAACAGTTTTGGAAATTTTGATGGCCTTCACTTTATGGAAACTCTCAAGGTAATCTGAGATAGGGTTTCCTAAACTCTGTGGACCACCAACAGCAGGCAAACTTACTACTGGTTTTCTATGCCTCGTCATGAACCTTTTCCTCCTGCCAGTGACAAAATAGACAAATACATCTGAGAAATCCCTTATGTAGATCTTTCTAGGTTCAATCCTTTTCAGAAAATGAAAGGCTTAATTTTTAAATTTTTTTTTAACTTACGTATTTAACAATGAACAGCATTTTCACCAAATAAATGAGCTTGCAACTCTGTATTTTGAACTTTAACAAGCTGCAGGGAAAAAAAGATTAATGGTTCACACTCATGGCAGTTCACTGAAGGACTCTATAGAGTAGATGGGATAAAAAGGTATTTCTGTTAATAATTAACCTTCCTGGTGAGTTTATTAGTGAGTGTGTCAGGTGAAACCATAAATGAGTTCATCTCAAATACATTACTTCTACAGACTCACCATAAAGCAGGATATAATGTGCATTCATTATAATTAATATACAGTCTTCATTTATTGGAGGATTCACCTCACTGAACACCTAAGGTATGCGTTAATCTGCTAACACATAGGTTTTGAAGTTTCAATGACAAATTAAAATATAGACCAAGTCTCCAAATATATTCACTATGTTGACCATCAGTATCAATTCAGACTACATCATGTCCCTCGTAAGTACTTTTGATAAGTAAGTACTATTTGAAAGGCATTTAAAAAAAAAAAGTTATGATTGAAAATGCCAGTAATGGTAAGCAGACAACTAAAACTGTGTAATAAATGATAGTAATTAACAAGGAAATGTTTTGAGCTGTTTTTAAAAACCAAGTCTGTACTATTATTATGTTATATAAATTGTGAATTTCCTCTAGTATAGAACACAATGTATTTTGGAGCATTTTCTTTACCTTGCTATCCTGGCTTTTGGTAGAATTCTGTTTGCTGCTATGTGTATTTTAAATGGGATGAAGTTAATATTTCTAAACGAGAAATTTTGTAACAGAAGAGTGTTCTGTATTCCCAGTTTTTGATGTGTGAATACAAATTGTGCTTATTATTGTTCATTACATAGCTATTTTTTTTCCAGAGTTAATATTTTCATAAGCAACAGTACTGTAAATTGTAATAGAGTATAAGTTGCAACTAAGGAATTCTCACATTACCCATGTGAAGTCTAAGAACTACAATACTGTGTGTGGTTCCCTTGGTTCTCACTGCTTTGTACAGTCTTTGCAAAAATAGTTAGTGTTGTGGTTTAACCCCAGCCAGCACCTAGGTACCACACAGACACTCGCTCAGGGCCCCACGGTGGGATGGGGGAGGGAATCTGAAGGGTAAAAGTGAGAAAACTCGTGGGCAAAGCAAAACAAGGCATTCATTGACCACTCCCCATGGGCAGGCAGGTGTTCAGCCATCTCCAGGGAAGCAGGGCTGCATCACATGTAACCGTTACTTGGGAAGACAAACGTTATCACTCCAAACATCCCCCCCTTCCTTCTTCTTCCCCCAGCTTTATATGCTGAGCACAACTTCATATGGTATGAGATATCCCTTTGGTCAGTTTGGGTCAGCTGTCCCAGCTGTGTCCCCTCCCAGCTTCTTGTGCACCCCCAGCCTGCTCGCTGGTGGGGTGGTGTGAGGAGCAGAAAAGTCCTTGACTCTGTGTGAGCACTGCTCAGCAATAATGAAAACATCCCTGTATTATCAACACTGTTTTCAGCACAAATCCAAAACACAGCCCCATACTAGGTACTATGAAGAAAATTAACTCTATCCCAGCCAAGACCAGCACAGTTAGGAAGGTGTTTTAATGAGTAGCCATGGCTTTCCCCATCTGTCATGTTAGGAGGAGAATCTGCAGTTGGCGCAGTATTAGTGTAATAATGCCCAATTAATTTTTCTCATTCTGCATTTTCCCACAGTGGGTGGGAAAGACAGGGACCTTGTCAAGGACTTGGCAGAATTGGGTCAGAGCCACTCCAATTCCTCAGCAGCATGCATAGGACTGCAGCACTTACATTTTAAGCTTTTACAAAAACATGACTGGGGAAGCAGTATATTTTTCTGTTTTCTTACTGTACTGATTCTATCCACCTTCAGTAAGTGAAAATTCTGTAAATACTGAGTCAGTTTTCTCAGAAGAGAATCACAAAGTTTAACAGCTATTTTTGAGAGTTAGTGTGGTCAGGGAAACTAGATATTGAAGATACTGAATGTGATGAAAGAAATATGGTGTCTGCTCCTTTATAAAAGTCTTATATAGTACCTGTTAGGTTCATACCAGTTATACTAGACGTCCACCTTCATAAGAATAACTTCAGACACATATTTTTAATTAAAAACAAAGACAAATAATAAAAAAAATTGTGTCAGGTTTCAAATTTGCTATTGGTAGCAAACAACAATGGGAAATATGTTGGAAAAAGAGTCTGAAAGACCCTTTAGAGAATTCATATATTTGCAGGAAATTTATGAATTTGAAGGACTGTGATACCAACTGAAATTTAATGCTTCAGATCTTCAGTATTAATTTGAGGTTCCCTTGTGTAAAGCCCCAGTCCTACACTGAGTTTTATTTTGGAAAGGGAGCGTTTAAGATTCTCTGAAGCTGTTGCACTCAAAGCATTGTGGTAGGTCTCCACTAACTTGGAATCCAGTGGTGGTACAGCAACATGCTAATGATGTTTTCAAATCATGCCACATTGAGCTTGAACATTTCCTTGTGGCTTTTGCACAATTTGAAGGCAAAAGCCATTAAAGAGGTTATTATCCTTCCTCTTTATGAAATGCGTACTAGAAAGTGTAATAATATGATTAAGAGACAGTCAACAGGTAATCAGTCATCAGATTTTCAGATATATTGCCCGTCAGTATGCTTTGTTGGAAATACATTGACCTGGGTTTGTTTTTGACTAATTTTTGAAGTCAATGATTAGGTGGGGATGGAAATATCCATGGAATTTATTCAAAATGGATACCCAGGATACTTACACTGATAAATTTCCTTCAACATAGATAGCTACCTTTACAAGTGCTAAGAGTTTGATAAAATGCAAAAAATCCAATAATTTATGTTAAGAATTTAGTGAGAAGAGTGTGAAACACTCCTGTAATATCAGTCTTCATTTATTTAACAAGTATCATTTGTCATGGATAGTAAGGGTGAATTTTAATAGTTGCTAGGGCTTTCATTTTGTCAAGATATCATGTGACTGGTTAAACAGTTCTTTTTATGAAGTTTTATTTTGATTCTTAAAGTTTTACTTCTCAAATTGTAATGCTAGAAAAAACTTTGAAGTAAGTGGAAAAATGTCTATTTTTACTTGTCAGAAGTTGCCAGGAAACACTGGGTGCTGCCACTTTCAGACAACAGTTAACTGTCATGACTGAAGGAAGCCTTCCCCAGATTTTATAACAACAAAGTATATGGGAGAAATAAGCAATGTGTAGGGGAGAAAATAATGTTCAAGACATTAGCACCCTGTAAATGTATCTGACATAAAATAAACATCTCCTAAGAAATGTTTTCTCTTTACTATATCCTTTTTAATGTATAATAATATTAATACTGCAGATACTGTTGAGTAAGACATTTTTTTTCTATTCTGTTGGCATTTTAGCCAAATATTTAAAATACAACCTTTAATGACCTGTAAATCATTTATTTTTTCTGTATAGAGGAAAAATACCAATAATATTAAAAAAGACCCAAATACATATGCTCCTTCTTATAATTCATGCTTCATTTTATGTTTTTTTTTACTTCAGACTATTCAAACTGCAGTTTCTGAAAAACAGACCTTTATTTTAAACCAAAAAGGTTCCCTGCTCTGGCAACTTCACTGTTCACAGGTGCAGTAATATTGTATGGAGAGATGTGGAGTCTAAAAATGACTGATAAAAACCTTGTACTAAACTGTTTCTGGAATTCAGTGAATTCAGTTGCATATTCAGTTGATACTCTGTTGAAAATCACACAGAATGCTGCTTTAATAGATTCATGAAACAAAAGGGATGACTTAAGACAGTGTCTCCTTCCAGGAATCCTTGACTTCAGAATATCATTCTCCTTTTTTTCATCATGCCTTAAGGCTACCGGGTTTTAGAGCAAGAGTCTATTATTTTTCATAGTCTTGGGGATATTCACTGAAGCACACAAGCTGTGAAATGTGAGGTTATTTAAGAACATACACTGTAATTGACAAGTGTAGTATATTATAGACAATTGTGTGGAAAGGTCATTAGATATTTTGTCCTTACTATTGAAAATTTTTTACTGTAATACCTCCTTAGATCAGTAGATTGATACTGTAACAGAAAAAAATGAAGAATATAAGTATGGCTAGAAAGATTTCTACTTTGTTGTAGTTTACTCCTTTCTTTGTTTCTTTTTTGCCCACTTTTATTTAGTTCCCTCAGATGTGTTTTTTATAAATTCACTGTGGAAAGGGTTTTATGAATATTTAGGAAAAAGACAGCCTGCTACTCTGACTGTTGATTGGTTCAATACTACAACCAGCAAAGTGAATGCCACATTCATTGAGGCATCCAACATACAACTCAAACTATCAGGTAGGTTCAGAATTTGGTGTTAAAAAAAGCTGTTATTTTAAATTTTTTTCATATGTTCAATCTTTTATTTTCTGCCAAACACAAAATGAAACAAAAAGCTTTTTCTGCTTATTTTACAAAAGGAGAGGTCCTAATGTAATGGTCTGCACATATTTCAGTCAATTTATATGCAGTCACCCATCTATTTTTCCTCTTACATTTCAAATAAATATTGAGATAGGTTTTTTTCATCTCAGACTGTTGGATAGTATTGATGTGTTGAACTCACCGGTAATATTGAAATGTATATAAGTGTTTTAAGAACTGTATCATTGAAAAGCTCCATTATTCAATAGTGATTAATATCTGCTTTAAAACAATATGATCTTGATAATGGCATAACATAAAAAAGGCATAGATAATTAATTTTCTTCATAAATTATACATATCTTTTAATCAACATTGTGCAGTCCTTTCCGCAAATCTGACTGTGAAGTTCTGATTTAGCCTCTGATCACAGTTATATTTGAAAAGAGCATTATCAACTATCAGTATGTTTTAAGGCCAAGAGTTCAGAGAGAGTTTCAGTAGCTGGCTGCCAAATAGCAAATTTTCTTTCACTGCTCTATCAATATTTACTACAGCAATATACTGTGGTGATGTGAGTAAAATCCAGTTTTTCCAGTTCAAGGAAATTCCAGGCAAGGAGTTCTATTTCTATTTAGAATTATTGAAATACTATATGAAAAGACAAATATCCTTGCCAATTTATGTATAAAATTAAACAATACAAACCATCTTTGCATCCTGCTATCAAATACGATGTGGGCAAAAGATCAGTAAAATAAGATCCTGTTATTACAGCACTTTAAATCTTAGTTTATCCAGGTTATAGAATTCTGTTATTACAAAATGTTTTCTACAAAATGTTTTAGTTCTGAAGTGATATTCTTAGCTTTGAAACGATATTTGGACAAACTGGTTGAAAATTTGTTACCTCCTTTATGGTAATAGGTGTTTACAAGAAGGAAGAAGCCCATTTGCTCTTGAAAGTTTTTCAGCTTAAAGGACCTACTGATATTTTTGTAAGCAAGTTTGAAAACGACAACTGGGCACTAGATGGTTATGTAAGTAACCACTGCTATGCATAAAGCTTGCAGTAGTTTGAAGTAATTTGTGATTTCTTGTATAATTCTATCCAACTTTTTATATTACAGATATGGAATACAGAACTCTAGATGTCAGTGTAGAGATCACTTTATTTTTCTTTTCAAAAATATGTATACAAACTTCTATCTATCTGTCACTTTCCCATGGGAATTTTTAGTTTACTAAGGGGAAGATGGAGTGAATCAACATATTTTGCTGTCTTTTTGCCTTGTTTTCTTAGATGAGACTGGGAATTTTATGTTTAAAAATATTGTCCTTTTTTGGTTTAGTAAATAGTTCACTGTAATAAAAATTACTTTTAATCTTGAAGAAAAAGAGAGTTATTTTACTCTTTGCAGTTCTCCTTTGTGCCTTATGATGCTTTCTATGGAAAATAATTTTAAATTTGACAATTCCATGGATTTCTATATCCATATACTAATTCAGTTATGTGTGCCAGTTGAACAATTTTAAAAGCCTGAAATATACATTAGATAGTCATTCCAGGTATTATTTTGTAACTTTGTTTAATACTGTTGCAAACTTAAAATGATAAATATTGTATAAGCATAGAGAGTTCACTAATATTTCAAAGGATAAAAAGATAAAAATGAAAACAAATGGCTAAACATTCTTATTTATTTGCTTGTTTCAGAAATCTTTTTTTCTGCTTCAACATATTCTAGGTATCATCAGGTCTTGAAAGGGGTGTTTTCACCTATCAAGGTGATATACATGGAAAAGACTTTGGAAAATTTATGCTCCAAAGACAAGGTAAATGCATTCATAGTGCTTTAATATGTATAATCTTTTTGGGTCTTGCAAGAGTGAATCCAGCAAATGACTCAGCTGTCTATCTGAAGTAAGCGTGTTTATTTCATGCCATTGCTATTATAAAAAATATAACGAAATATGCATATTTCAAATATACAGTTCAAATCCCAATTTAACTCTGCTTAACATGTTACTATCTCATTTTTTCTAGTATAGCAACCTAATAAGATGACTACAGGATGCTCTTCCAGAGAATGCCATTGCCACTGCTTGCTTTTCTGTGAATGTCATTTTGAAAGTAACTGGGGTATCATGCAATGCAAAGACATTTTCTGCTCAAATGTATAAATTTCAATCAGAATCATATAGGAAATTAAAAGGACAGAACCAACACTGACTGATTTTAATAGCATCACTTGGAGAGTGCTTGTTGCTGGCGGGTGTTCTTTTCAGAACGTATATGTATTTAGATAGAGTTCTACTTTTCTGTCAAAAATACGAAATGAGTGACTGAAGTATATATTATAGCTATGGATTGAAGAGCTCCAGCAGCTGATGAAAAAATACTTATTTTACCCACAAAATAATTTTGTCATTAAAAACTAACAAGACATTTACTCATTAAATAGTTTTGGCAAATACCAAGTGTAGATAATCTGCATTTCTCGATCCTGGAACTGCTGCAGAGTGGTCAAAGCACAGTATACATACAGCAAAGTACTGGGTTTGGAGGAGGAGACAGCCTAGCCAATGTATCTGCAGCAGACTCTATCTCTATTTTATAAATTGCCTTGGTTCCATTAACTTCATTGGTGCTGTACCCAATGCCCTTTAAAGTTCTGCCAAATCTCCCTTGTATTTCTTTGCTCTATTAACTGCTGTAATAGCAGTTATCCTATGAATTTGCTCATCTTGACCACCTCTCAATTTGCTATATCTGCTTAGTCACAAGGGGCCGAAACCTTACTCTTCTGAGTCAGCCTAAGAACTCCCAATTACTGAAGCCGATTACAATTCCAGTCTTCAGAGAAAACTCTTGTGTGGGACAGGTTATTTGTCTGCCTGTACTTTCATGTAATCCTTATCACTGTAATATCTAAGCTGCTTTTTCTTTCTGGTTTTAACAATCACGCTGTAAAAGTAGAGCATCAACATTTGTTCAAGCATCTCTCTTGTTTAGCAGCCTTTGATATCTCAAAACAGTGAGAGTATGGTTTGATTGTTTTGTTTCGGGGGGTGGAGGTGGGGTGTGGGTGCTTTTGTGTTTGTTTTTTTCTTAAACCAGGCCAAAAAAGATACCCGTTTGCCTGCTACCCAAAAAAAATTTGGATCCATGTGTTTTAGCAGTGAAATGAATAATTCATGGAGGTAAATGAAGAACAAACAGAATGACAATTTGACAGTTTCTGCCTTCTTCAGTACATGTATACTACAGTAGTGGAAAACATTGTCTGTATCACTGTTCAGAGTTGCAATATGAGAGCTCAGTTTGTATATACCCAAGGCTAGGAAAGAGCTGAAGTGTCCAAGTTACACATGCGTTCCTAGGCTGAGGGCCTCTGGTCTTCTGCTTTGATATCTCAGCAGAGAGCTTGCTACAAATGCAGATACTGTCTCTTTTAGAAGATTTCTTTATCTGGTTGCTAAATAGGTGCTGATTGTCTATAGGTTGCTTGTTCTCTATTGAAGAACCTACAGCTAAAAGGAAACAGAAATTTTCCAGCCAGCAAAGGTCGTAATATTTACCCATATCCTCTCATATTCAAGGATAACTTGCTTTGGTTTTTAAATCTATTCTGTTCATGAATATTCTGCTGAGGTAATGATCTCATATGTCCTCCAGCTGAAGAGTTAACATATTTCTGTTTCTTCAGGAAGTTAAATTATTTGCTGCCTTTACATTAAGCCAGAAGTATGCATAAACTATGCATGCAGTGGTGCATACATAATGTAATAAGAAATTCTTCACCTGCAAGTGTACTTCAAAGAACAGCATTTACTGAAAAATACTTAGTTAAATGTGAAAGACCAATCTGTTTGATGAAGGATTCCCTATCACACAATACTAGAGAAATACCAGGCTCAGTGGATATACTCAATCTTGGAACTTAATGATATGAAAACAGGAAGAACTTGTGTTTCCAAGTCCTGTTTATCCTCTTTCAGAAGCAATTCTGTTTGCTTGTAGCCTTAGAGAATAACCTAGAGGACAAAGAGTTCTCTGTTATCAGTCTGCCAAGAGAATTAGAACTGTATCTGAGCCTGCTTAAGGGGCCCAAGTTGTGACACCAAGTTATTTAACCTGTTTTGACAAATAATCAGTCATTGCTGGGAGCTTTTTGTTTGTTTTGTTATGTTTTAATAACTTGGTTTCTAAAGGCTGTAACTCTGTGGCTGGGTTCAGTTTCTGTAATTGCTGAGTGCCTGTGCCTCACCACTACAGTTCTAGAAGACATTTATTCTACTATCTTGGCTTTGTTCATTCCAATCAGGAATTTAAAATTGTCTGAAAATGTAGCTTTGTGAGAATAGAAACTTAATTCACGAAATTATTATTTTCCTCTATTTGTTTCCTCTGGGAAAATACAATGACCCACTTCTCTTTCCTTCCTTTTCTCCAAAGTACTTTTTAGCTTGTCTAGATTGAGATAACAAATATTGACAAGAAATATGAAATCGAAATAATTAATTTGCATCTGTGATATTTTAGATCAATGGCTGTGAAATACATGTTAATTTACTGAAAATGATTGACTCTTAAAAGCTTTGAACATCATGACACGTGAATTTTAAACTTCACTCTATAAATGTATCATCATTCCTCTCCAGACCATTTCACACAACTTTTGTCATTCACGAAGAAACTCTACATCTGAACATGATGCTCATGGCTTCAGAGTAGCTAATGCACAAATAGGTAGTTAGGACTAATGAGCTATGAGGCTATATATTAATACACTCCTCACACCCAATGAGGTACCCAAAGAGTGTTTGCTATCCAGCAGTTATCAGTCAGGTGAACAAGGTCCAGCCTCTGTTGCTCGTTGGAAGCTGCTGACTTGCTTTCCATGTCGGTATTTGTTCTCTTAAATCCTTGAGCTGATAACCGTCCTTATCTCAGAAATTGCTCTTCTACCTGTAATTCTACTTTTCTTATCTTGCATTGCTTTTGCTGTCACACTTTCTCCCACTTCAACAGCAGTTCTCTTAGTAAAACTCAGCCATGCTATACGGATACCAGACAGTTGAAACCCTGGGCTAGGAGTTACAGGGGAAATGCATTTGAAAAATCCAAACAATTATAAGGAAATGCTCTTCCTATAAAAAGTACTATTTTCTAGTATCTATAAAGGCAAAAACTCAGTACAGCCAATGCACGGTTCAAACCTGGTCAACACTGCTCCAAGGCCAATTAAAGTTTATAAACTTCAGTTAAAAATTTCAAGCTTGGTTACCCTAAATGTGGTAATTAAAAAACTATAGAATATTCAGTTACATCCAACAGGAGTTTTGAATACTAAGTATTAAATGTGGGTCAGTTATCAAACAGAGATTACTTAAAAAGAAATTATCTTAATGTAAGTTTGTGCCCTGTTTTAAATGTTCAGTTACACAAAAAAAATTGTATTTAAATTTTTGAAAAATTCCACACCAAAATTTCATACCAAGAATTGCTTATTATTAATTTCAAACTACTGTTTTCTTTTAGCTGAATTCTACTTAGATATTTTATAATTTTTCTGCTACTTATACATTAAAATGTATCTATCGTATGTGCCATGATAATAGCTTTGAGATATAAACTAAGAGTTTGTTGATCATACATATTTCTGTTTGTTTCAGTACTTGATTAGAATTTTAAATAAGAGAATATTATTTCCAGGCTTTTGATGATATTAGCTGACCACAATGAATTTGATTATTTCCATATTTTTTATTAATTACTCCAGATAATTGGAAAAACAGCTGGGGATCATCATAGTAAAGGGTGAAGACTGATAACTGCATGAAGTTTTTTAAACTTCTATGACTTCTAACCAATAAAAAATTCAAAGGAGAAAAATTTAAATTAATTTCCGAAACTTTTCTTAACTGTGGTAACTGCTGTCTTTAATTCAGATTAATGGAGAATGTCCAGTACATGTGCAATACAATACAAATACAAATCTTGCCAAGAGGCCTTCCACACCTTGAGTGTGGGACAAATATTGGATTACTAAAGTCCAAAGATTTTTATAATACACTGGTTCTACTCTAAAACATAGTGTGATAAAGCTCACAACATGATGCCATCTACCACAGTAGTAGGTTTATTAATTTGAAAAGGTTTGCCTTCACCAATTCTGCAGAGAAAAATACAGGAGTCTGAAATGTAATAGAAGATCATGGCAGTGAAAAATGTTGAAGTATAGTATTTTGTTATGTTTAGTGATCAAAGCTGTCAATTCTGAAATTCCTGTGGGGGCTGTCTTCATTTTAAAGGGAACTTAATTACTTCCTGGAATTTAATACTTTTGTTAAAACGAATTGCAGAAAATGTATTATAATATTATTAATTGAAACATGTAAGTTTTAAAAATGTCTGACAGAACAGAAACTTACCTTGTTCCTCTTTTGCGTTGAGCTTGAACTGTAAGAAATCTTAGGAGAAGTGTTTGCTTCTGTCTCAATTTTGCAACTTATTTGGATATTTTAGTAGAACAGCAGTGCAATGGGTGTGTCTCTGCTTCTCTGCTATATAACTGCTATATAACTGCTCTGTGCCAGAGTCTTAAAAAGACTGGTTGATGCTGTTGCTATCAATTAGAGCATCGTGGTGTTTGAGACAGTGTGCTGGTGGGTTGGAGCATTTCTGAGTGGAAAACACCAGTGTCTCCTATTATTCCCTACTAGCATCAGCAAAAATATCCCAGAATGACAAGCCCAGATATCTGTCCTAGCCCCATCATCTCTGTGCTTTCCCTCTGTCCTGGTCTCTCCTCCTTGGACAGGATCTATATATGGCCCTCTGAAGAGCTCTGAGTTCAAACTGGCAACATGGAGTTGGCTCTCAAAATATATTTTTTTCTGTGAAAATTTTCTGTATGTTTCACTATAAAATTATTTTTCATCCTTCACATTATGAATTGTCAAGTTGGCCACCTATTTAAGCAATTTAACAAGATTAATTACAGTCGGGGTTATCTGCTTCTCCACAACAGGAACCCAGCAAAGCCATGCCACAGGTGACTGCTTTTGCATTCTCTGCACCTCAGTTTTATCCCAGTGCAAACGCAGCTGTCACAGGCTCTAAAACGTGCTCAGATCTCGCACCTAAAAGGGTGTTGTAAAGCAGCCAGGACATGCACACAGCTGCACAGTCTTGGGACTTCTACTGAGCCAAGCAGAACCATTCTTGTTTATTGCAGTTACCTTAGCTCTCTTCCTTTTTCATGCCTGATGTGGTCTTGCATCGCTGCTTGTTTCTCAGCTGAACATTAGGGTTGCAAGCATAGAATACTTTTTGCGGTATTAAATATTTTTTTTGTAGAAGATAAATGGCTGAATTTTGTTACATTGGTGAATCATGAGAAATGTAGTTCATAATTATTTTAATTGCTGAATACTGTTTTTAAATCATTTTGATAGTTATTGATACATCATTAAGTGTTACTAACAAGACTTATACTGTAAAAATGCATGCTATTTATTTCATGATTTTAAATAGAATTATTTATTTAATATTTTTATATTATAATTTATTTATTTTCTTTCAATCTTGAACAAAAGAGAATTGTGAGATAGAAGACCTGGGAATTTTATTTCTGCCCTTTTTGTTTCATTACAGGTCCTTTAAGTGCAGACACAGACCTTTCAAATCACTATTATGGTACAAACAGCAGTTCTGTGGCAGCTGCCATCCTGGTACCATTCTTTGCTCTAATATTATCAGGGTTTGCATTTTACCTCTACAAACACAGGTATTGTAAATGTTATTTATTAAGTAACTTAATAAGCATTGTTTTTTTTAATTTTGATAGGTAAGTGTAACTAGAGAACACAATACTAAAGCATTCAAGAATATATTTTCTCTAGAAAGAATATTTCTAAGTATTCCCATGAAGGGGTTCAGTGCAGGGCAGTTCTTAATGGTGAACAATTAGAAGAATGAGTCACTGTGTTAAGGAGCGAAGAACTATCAACCTTCTTGGTTCATTAGGCTGAATCAGATTGAAATCTCGGGTCACATGTTTCATTCTTTCATTTTAATGCTTTATTAAATTGAATGTATGCTGCTGCTTTCAAAATGCTTATGAATGTTAATTATACAAGCTGAAAAATCCATAAATCCCATAAGGGAACAGCCCATAATGAGACTACTTAGAGTACATGCTGAATAAGCTAGTGGATACTGCTAAAATTGGTATCACTTCAGCTCCTGTGAGACTTTTATGTGTCATTAGGTAATAGAATATATCCAACCATCTTCTATGAAATTTGGCTTAAAAGCTGGTGTCTATGTATCTATTGAACATTTGTTCATCCTGAGTGTTATTTGGCAAGAGCTTTCCGCAACAATTTTTATTTTTTTATATCGAGCTAAAATACCCTCTGACCTCCTTGTGTTATTTACAGTTTGCAAAATGGTGTTTAACAGATATTACAATTTTTAATAACATGCTTTTAAAACTTTTTTTCTATAATCATGACACCAAAAGTATTTAGTGATTATAAGAAATCACATAGACAAACTGAAGTCCACCATTGCTCTGTGATGGACTGGACTATCTACCTACCTCAGCATTAGATGATTTAGGAAAAGGAAATTGCAGTGGGGCTTGAACTTGTGAACTTCAGTTAAAATGATACATGTCCTGAAATGTTATATAGCCTTTTGTTGAAAAAACTGCTTGGGAAGAGCTGTGAACTCTGTCTCAGAACATGTTTCTGTAAGATGCCTTTCTGATGCCTACAGACGTGCATTCTCAGATTGCTCCTGTTCTGCAATGGGGCGAACCTAAACAGCAGCATGAAAGCACAGGCATTCAGATCAGGCAAAGAGATGGAATGTAAAGGGAACATTGCTGACCCTTTGCTCTTAGAAAGAGGAGTCAAACACTAAGAAAAAACTAATGAAACTGTATTGTGACATAGGGGTACATTTTGTGGTTTATTCTATGAAGTTTGTTATGTCTTACATGAGCAGCGGATATTATGTTTTCTGTTTAGTATAAATATATATGTATTTAAGAGAGATAAAACCTAGTCTTCAGACAGGCAGCTGTAATCCCAAAGTTTATGGTATTGCTGGTGTAGCATTGCAGTTCTGCTTACCTTAATCAAATTTAAATGCATTTCAGATACTTGAAGAAGGAGATGTTACTCATAACAGTCTTTCAAAGAATGTTCTTCCTTTTTTATATTTTCAAATAATTTCTTCCATTAAACCACAGTTTTTAGAGGCATTATCAATGTCATATTGTCATCAGAAAATCAACAAGTTGATTACTGATGTAAAGTAGCTTTAGGTTACCTGTATTCTCTTCCAAATAAAGGACGTTCCAAAGGCAAGAGAACAGAATCTGTGACTGTTGAAGGGACTTTCTCAAAATTATCTTAACAACCAGAATAACAAAATGAAATTTTCCCAATGGTGTGATGGTAGCTATGCCCCTAGAGGCTCTCTATATCAGAGAAATTGAAGGTCTTCTTAGGGGACAATTTTATTTATGAGATTCTTTTCTAAATTGTTTTACATTTATTAAGCAGCAAGCATCTACATTTTGCACTCCTTCATTGACTTTCTTGCCCTATTTCAATTACATGCATAAAATTATATGCTGGACCTTTTTTGTATATTTGTTTAGATACTTTTAGATGCTAAGAGATTTTAGGGTGAAAGTAGTAAAATATAATATAATAGGATATCATTTTACTGGATGTAGCAGAAAGTCTACACAATTCTGTTTTATTTTTCATTTAATTACTGGCTTAATGTGTTCTAACAGAACTTTGCATAAAAATGTAAACTTCCTTGAAGTTTTGATATGTTCTTTATGGTAGTAAAACACTATCTAAAATAGACGAGAGGTTACTTGAAGATAATTCTTTCTATCCTCTGATATTAAAATGTCAAAATTTATGTGAATATTAGCTAGGATTTGACCAATCTGATTACATATGTTTGGACATATGAAAACTCTGTCACAGTATTTATTAGTGTTTATTGATGGAAGTATTTATGGAGGTAAGCAGACATGCTATGGCATATCTATCTGGAATAACTGAATTACTGACCTTTATCAGAAGGTTGCTACCACTATCAGTGCAACATACTCTGGACGCTTGCTATGTTAGTGCATAGAGTTGCCTGATTAAAGCTGGCTGACTTTGCGCTGACTTAGATTTAGCGGTGCCCAGGAGACCTGTTACAGCACTTCAGTGGTGCAATGCTAACTTCCTGCTCTGGAAAAGTAATAAACAGCTGATAGCAGCAAATTACTAAACTGTTCCTTCTACCTCTGCTTGAAAACATTAGAGTCAATAAAGTCTGGGTGTGGGTGTTTATCTCATCTAAAATCCAAGATGCTATCAAAAGGATGAATTAGGAGCTACTCACTCTCATCCTTCTATGTACACCTAGTCATCTACTCCATTCAAGTCTTTTAAATGGACGATTTGTATTGATCTTCATTGGAACATTTGCATAGATGGTCCAGTTGCCTTCCTAAGTATACTGTGAAAATCAGTGTAGGTAAAATCCCAAATGTCCAGGAAAGTCAATTACAATATGCTTAATGATGATCAAATCAAACTCACCTATTAAATCTGCTACTGTAGTTTTGACATTAATATTAATACTTTAGAAAGACAAGGATATATTTGGAAATTGGTAAGATGTTAATTTAGTAACTCTGGAATAAGCATTTCCATTCCATGTAAGGGTTCTTTATCGTCAGACTAGCAATCTAAGAATGAAAGTGTCATCAGAAAATATCATAATTGTTACTACTGACAGAAAATATTATAAATGTTATCAGTTCCAGCTTTACTTTTGTTTGTACTTTTGTTGTACGTTGCTTTACTTTTGGCTGACAATTTTGGCACTAACAACCAGCTACAAAGTTGTCATTCTTTTGACATTTTTATAATGGCAAATGCATACCTACAATTTGCCTACAATGTCGCTCTGCTTTATAGCATCAATTTGCCCATTAGGAATTTGTTTTCTTCTCTTCATGCTTCCAGACAGATTTCTCTTACTTTTTAAGGCCCTGCAACATCCTTTATGCATGTCCTTTAATCACTGTTAAACAGACTTGTGCAACTTGTGTAGACACAGTGGAAACATTATAGATGAAACTTGCAATAATTGCAGAATGTTTCTTTTTAAGGGTTACTAATGATAATTTCCTGTCTTTTTTTCCCAGAACAAGACCAAAAGTACAGTACAATGGGTATGCTGGACATGAAAACAGTAATGGACAGGCTTCATTTGAAAATCCCATGTATGACACAAACTTAAAACCCACAGAGGCAAAGGCTGTGAGGTTTGATACAACTCTGAACACAGTTTGTACAGTGGTATAGCCTTCAGTGCCCAATATGACTGATTCATAGCCATACCTCTGATGGACAAGCAGTAATTCCTTTGGTGCCATATACCAGTTTCCCTTCTTCTCTTGGCTTTGCTGCTGTAATCTTTAACATCTTCTGTCAGCCTACATGCAGCTAAATTTTCTGGTAAAAACGTGTCCGTCTTCTGGGGATCAGACAAAGAATATTTTTTCATCTTAAAGTTGGATCAAAATGCCTGGCTGCATCTGCTTCAAATCAAGGCACACTTTAAGGAAGACTGCCGAGTCATGTCAATTTGTCATATTTAATGCCTCAGACTTTCATATTTGTATGTGGCTGGATGCCTTTCAATGCATTCTTCTGGGCACTTGGATAAATCCTTTGAGTACTGTGACAAATGATAGCACCACTGATTATCCCCGAGAATATTCTGAAGAAATAAAGCTCTCTTGAAGGAGAAGACAAAATTCCTTGAGGTTGCATACACCTGCAAATGCTTTACTATTGAAATCATGCTAAAATCAAAGAAAGTTACGGTGTAGCTCACACACGGGGCAGTTTGGCAATTTCCTAATCAGCCGTTATATTGTGAAATGTTAATGCACAATTTTTTTGCACTAGAGTGTTATGGATGACTGGGTAAGATACTGGTAAAAATATACAGGGTTTCCACACACTGTTCATTGTATATAGACATTCACTCACTCTTTGCCAAGCAAAACATTCCACAATAAATTTGCCTGGAATATTAAATTATGAGCCCCATGCTTAGCACCAGTTAAAATCTTGTGCGACAGAGGACAATATTTATTTTGTCAATTTTTGACTGAATTTCTTTGTAAACATGATTATAAGTCCCTGGAGACTTTCAGCCAGAACAAGAGCCCATTTCTAAGAAATTTTCATTGCCACTATTGTTTTCTTCTGAAATCAGTCATCAATCACCATTGTCAGTATCATACTATTTAACAGCAGGGGGGTTAGCAGCTATTGCTGCTCACCATGTACAAATGTGAATAGTAATTTATTTTAGATAGCTCATAAAGCCTGTGAGCCTGTGCTCATAATACAGTCTTCCCTTTTGCATTTTTCCCATTTTTTCCTGTAATATGACATCATTTTCTGATGTTACATGGAACTAAAACACATCACAGTAGCATATGTAAACCCAATGCAAATTGTCTATAACAAGCTGTCATTCAGTTTCTACTTTGAACAAAGAGAAATATTCAACTATCTTTGCTTTTTGTTTCTTTTCAGATTTTTTTAAACACACTTCTTACTGCTTTTGTACTTACACAGTTTGACAGAGAAAATTTGACATTTGTAAATATGAATGGTTGAGTAAATCATTAACATTTGCCTAGAATTGCAAGTTTTATTGAATGAAAACAAACAAAAAAGATGCCATTGGGCAGATCAATTAAACTGAGTTTTAAAATTAAAAAATTACAGGAAATAATGAGGCAAAATCTGGTTTTAGTCATACACGTTGAGCTCAGAAACCAGGATTGTTGCTTTTCTTTCCTTTAAAATTCAGGGTTGTTTGTTGTTGTTGTTGTTTTTTTTTTGTTTAGTTTTCTGAATTTCAAACTGTCCTAATGTCCAATTGCTATCAAAAACTGTAGAAAAATATTTCTGAACTCCATATGTGTGTAGGTCTGGCTGTTATACACAAAATGAAAAGGTAATGTAAGCCAAATAACAGGTTTTTCAGCTAATGTTGCAGAATGCAAAGAAAATTTCAAACATAACCCTTGGTCATCTTAACAACTCTGCATCTGTTAGATGAAAAAAACCAGCAATATAATACAGTATTTTAGGGCCTCCAGCTGTTATATTCTTCATATGAGCAAGAAACTCTGAAAAAAAAATTAATAAATAATAATTTCCCGTCAGTTCCTTGTTCATTTTGTTAGTAGTTTTTGGCTTTCTTTTTTGTTTGTTTCTGAGTTTTTTGTGCAGTAAATTTCATTTACCTGTCACATCTCAGACCCCTTTGCATTTCCTGAGAAAGAACAAAGTCATCAGATCAAAGTTGTTGTCCTGATCCTCCCTCATGTAGAGGAAGTCACTCTGCAAATGAAGAGCTTCCATAGGAGCAACGGGCCAGGGAGGGAAGCTGTTGTGTGATTGAAGTTTTTGACAGGTGTTCAAAATCGGCATTACTGCTTTGGAAGTCTTTCTGTAGTGGCAAAGGCAGAAAAAAAAAATGGAGTATTGAAAACAAGTGCAAAATTTTAGCTAAGTAGCTGTTATTGATGTTTTCTACTCCTACCCCTATATGTGTTCTTCAGTGACCTGTCTCACTGTGAACACCAAGGAATGTGTCGGAGGAAAGGTCCCAGAAGAAATAATAGTTAAATTAATTTATCTTTTGTGTTAGAGAACACAGATTCTAGGAATCCTTTACACAGTGGTCCGTTTTGGGGCGGTTATGTAAGCAGTGTTTATCCCAAGTGTGTGGGGGCACTCAAAATTGGGGCACGCTGACAAATTATCATAAGATGTTTGTCTGGAGTATTGATAAAACAGGAACTTCAGACTGGAACCCAAGTAAAGGAAAGCTCTTGTAGTTTTATCAGTTCTATCTGCATCCTTCAAATGCCTCTCCTTTTCCACTATGTTTGAGTCTTCTGTTCAGGTTGGATCTCTTTCTCCTGAAGTTATTTTACAGAGGGCTTGTGTATGCATGTACTTATATATGGTGCTTCATCAGAACAAGACTCTTAAAATGTTGTGCAGTGGCCAGGTAACGGCAGCCAGGAAATCTCCTTTCTGAGATATATGCAGAAGACTTTTCCCCCAGTGTTGACCAGATCATTATGATGGGCCAATAATACATACTATATATTTTTTTTAAAAACAGGTTATGTGCTTCAAAGCTGTTAAAAACTGCTGCTTGTATCACACATCTTGCCTTTCTCCAGGCTAGCTGCAATAATTTTTTTTCTTGTGTAAAATATTTTGTAAACAAAGAAAAGCTGTTACTAAAAAAAAAAAATGGGGGGTGGGGAGGTGGGGAAGAACGTCGGCATTATGATCAAGTCAATCTAATTTTCATTCCCAGTGTTTCATTTTGCCATTTCACTACATGCTGCTGTGACATGAAGTAGGTGCAAAAGAACTTTTTGTACAGAGATATATTTTTTATGAAGAATTTGTAAAATTATTAAATATGCTGTACTTTTTTGATTAATGTAGGTAAATTGTTAAAAATAAATGTTTTTACAATACAAAAAATTGTAATTTTCCCAATAATGTAAAATTTACCATCTTTAGCTAATTTTCAGTTCTGATCCTATTACACATGTATTAATATTAAAGTGGCCTGTTAAAAATAAACAGTATTCTCTTTGGCAAAAAAATAAATACTATAAAAGATTGTAATATAGCTTGTGTAATGCCACCTACCTTGAAAGCAAAATCAGAGTTCTAATTAAATATTTAATTTTAGATTTTCAGCTTTTGTGTGACCTATTCTTATCAGTTTTTTCCTTCTATTTACTTTTATGCTTTTAAGTCTCCAATATTGATTTTTCATTACATTTGATTGTTCAGTAGAATCTTAATCTTGTCATTTTAAGTTCCCAGGTATTATGTAACTTGGAGAAAAATTTCAGGCACTGTCTAGTGAGAAGGGATCTACTTCCTGTTATCTTACACTTATTCAGAAGTTAAAATGGGACTTAGGCTCCCCAATCATTTAGGTTTTTTCTAAAAAATAACCTGTTTATTCTTCCACAAGCCTGCATCCTACCTGTGGAAGTGATGGATCACATGGAGCCAGAGGTATTTCCGATTCTATCTGAGAGCTAGTTCTGCAGTCACTTAGATGTACATAGTTCTACTGAAATGACAATGCTTACATACGTAAGGATAGCCACATCTATTAATGATTTCAGGTTTAAGATCTGAAATTCTAAATATTTTTCTAAAAAATTATTTTACTCTGCATTCTTGTAAAAGATTTATTTATTTGGTTTACTTTTTGACAGCTCAAGAAAGAATGAATCAGGCTTCAAGAATATTCTACCCATTATTCCTTTGGGAATCAGTGGTAGTATGCGACTGTGGTTCATTTCTAGAAAAAATTAAGATACGACCACGTCCTTGCTTCCTTTCTCATCTTCACAGTCTGTCCTTCTGGTAATATGGTATCTTACATACAGTGGTTAAAATTTCCCATCTCTCAGAATGATCTGACTTCTGACATGAAACTGTAAGCTATAATCACTAACACTATCAATCCAGATATCAAGGCATTATCTGACACGGAGTCATGATTTTTACCTCTTATCACAAACAATAGTCTAACATACAATAAGCAAGTGAACTATTTTCTTCTCACTATTGCTAAACTGCAATGCCAGCTGTTGAAAATTATTTCCCCTTATGATCTACTGAAAAATGTAACATGGCATATTTAATTTTGGATTAAAGACAAACCATTTATAGAAAATAAATCTGTTCTGTGTGTTGATAGCCACTCTTAGCTGACTCTGTAAAGAACAAAAATACTAGTTTTTCAGCTGTCATGTGCTAGCTCTGTAGCAGCAGTGCGGTCATAAACAGTATCAAAAGGATAGCATACCTATTGGTATGATTTACTCAAAATGAAAAATGTTTTTATTTTTTAAAGCTACTTTTATTTCAAACTCCAATAAATGACATTAAATACACTGCTACCTGCTTTAGCATGTTTACTAACTCAAAACCACAGGAACTTGAATGAGTATGGCTCAATGCTTGAGAGAATAGAAGTCAGAAGGTGGAACAGAAAGAGGTCTTCTGCAGAATACTGCCTTTAAACAAGCAGAATAAATTACTTTTAAGCATGTGTCTGTAATGCACAAGAAAGAAAAAAGAAAGTAACGCTTTAGGGATCCATCCCAGAGGCTTTTTTTTATTTTTAGAGTCAACAGTAAAGCAGTGTTACACTTTCAAAACCTTGTCAATGACAGTCTGCTAACAAAAAGTGCTTTCTACCAAAAAGCACGAGACTGTAGTCTGGACTTCACTATGGCAGATAAAAAAATATTAAACAATGGCTGACATATGGCTAGTGATTAATTATCAGGACTCGGTTATATGTGATAGAAGAAAGTAGAAAATAGTTACATTTGTTTATATAAAATTATAATTTTTATATTGCAGACATGTAGTGGATATATAGAAATGTGAATATGATTGGAGTCTAATCCACAGTGGAACTTGGGCTCAAGTTTGCAGTGTTTAACTTTCAGATGTGTTTATTACTTGGTAAGCTTCAGCATCAAGTTGCATGCCTACAGTCCATGAAGAAATGAAGAGAGAGGTAAGAACTTGCATGTAAGATCCACGGACGCCAGCATGCTGAGTGGAGCCAGCTATACTAATCAGTAAGAAATACTAAAGCAAGAGGAATGCTTAAGCGTCTCACTTTTGGCCTGAAGAACATAAATCTTTCCATTAGGATTCATAACTGAAATCACTCAAAGTTGGGCAGATTAATCCTATCAGTTCTTTTTCTTTTTTGTCAGGAAGCCCCAAAACACAACGGTGTTCATTTTCCCTCTTACACCGAATAGTGTACCAGTTAGAGTGATCAAATTAGACATGGAATATCCGAGTTCAGATAGCTTCTTTAGTCTAAGGAGAAACACCAGGCTGTTAAATTTAAAGAAGATTGCTATAAGCACCCAGCTGTTGAAAGCAGGTGCTGGGAAATTATCATTACCTCTTTCTCCTTGCAGTACAGTATTTGACCTAGTAAAAATTTCCGTGAATTCCTTTTGGGTCATGCCTTGCAGACAAAACATGTAGGGAGCATTCCTAGTTTAAGAATCCTTTTAACCATTGTGTAGGTAACTTTCCACAAAAAAGAAACTTATGCTGATAGTCTTGACAGGAAGAAAGACTGGTACTTTAATTGGGTTGCAGATCAAATAGCAGCTGGAGGAGGATTTTGAGGATATAAATTGGGAACTCAGGAAAGGAATGTCAAATAGAAACCAAAGACCTCTTTGTATCTTGGTGTACCAAAAGTTTGAGTTTACTCATGTTGTGAAAGAACACAAAATTTGCTTAAGGGAAAAGACTAGACAGAAATGCAAACAAACAAAAAAAATCATAGAATCAAATCTCTTTAAAAATAATTCAATATTTTCTAAAGTGTAAAAGCTCTTAAGGACCCCTTAAATCAACAGCTCAGATACCAGACTGACTTAGCAATGAAATGATATTGTAAATAACATTAGAAGTACGTTCTAAGTCATTCAAGACTGGAAAAATATAGCTGAAAAGATGGACATAGGTAACAACAAAAATAAGATTACAGACAGAAATTTGTTAAAGGAAAATAAAGATATCAGAAAAAAAGATCCATAGCTTCTGGTTCTTGGGATGATAATGGAATTTTTTAAAGAACCTGAGGAATGAAAGAAATTTGAGTAAGGAAATACTTATTAAGTGCAGTGAATAGAGATAGCATTAACAAACAAGAATATCTTAAGTATTGGATACTTATTAGATTTTTTCTCCTTGAATTTTGTAGTTGCAAAGAGGTAATAGATATTTATTTCATTTAGATTACGTAGCACCAGCCAAACTGTTTGTAAATAGGAAGGGTTTAAGCAACAACTGATAGACATAAAGATTTTAAAAAATCAAAAACAACAGAATACTTGTATCTGGTAATTCTGAAAAAATTATCTGAGTAGCCTTTGACCATGAAGCAATTTTGAGTCTGTCTTGGAAAATAAAGGAACTGCCAGAAGCCTGGAAAAGTGCTATTATTATGCTGAAACAAAAACAAAAACAAAACCAAAAACAAACCCCA